>NC_066849.1:20970225-21269565 GCF_001640805.2 Lates calcarifer | reverse complement strand
ATCAAAAAATGTCATAGTATAGTAAGATGTCAAAAATGGTCAAAAATGTCATAGTATTGTAAGGCATGAAAAAGTCAAAAAATGTCATAGTATAGTAAGATGTCAAAAATGGTCAAAAAATGTCATGGTATAACATGTCATCAAAAACCATCAAAAAATGTCATAGTATTGTAAGGCATGAAAAAACATCAAAAAATGTCACAGTATAACGTCATCAAAAACCATCAAAAAATGTCATAGTATAGTAAGATGTCAAAAATGGTCAAAAAATGTCATGGTAGTCATCAAAAACCAGCAAAAAATGTCATAGTGCTAGTAAGGTGTCACAAATGAAAATGTCAAAAAATGTGACAAAAAGTCATAGCATAAAAAGGGAAAGCTGTACCCCTAACCCTAATCTGTAGTTTAAGAAATTGTAACCCTAACCTCCAGCTACAAATATTGACTTTCATACAATATTAAACAGATTGGCAAAATATTCAGTGTTCAGAAGTATTTATTTGAGTAAGATAATTCAGTGTTGCAGCAGCAAAAATAGAAAAAGGCATAATACAAACAAGACAAGACATAAAATAAGGTAATGTATAACAATATAAACAGGACTATGTACACAGTAATAGATTGGAGTACTGATACTGCACTGTTTGAAATAGCAATACCAAAATGAAATGATGAGCACAAACACTGTGTAGAGGTGTATGTCTGTGGAAAACAATGGTAAGATCACTGCTTTAAGATAGTTCCTTTGTCATAAGCCACACGTCATAGTATAGTAAGGCATAAAAATATGTCCAAAAATGGGACTAACACATGTTCTTGTCTCTGCAGGAGGAGAAGACGACAGCAGCTGAAGACCTGAAGTGGATGAAAAAAAACAAAAAACAAAAGAGGCTGTTAACTGGATAAAAGACCTCCTCCATCTCACTACTGTAAATAGTGTTGGTTTCCTGTTGTTCAAGTGAAAACACCTTGTTCTTCTCTACCATCTGTAATGTAGTCATGGGCACATTTTCCAAGAACTAATATGTCTTTATTAAGCACAAAGATGCTCAGTAGACATGTTCTTCTCTGGAAAATATGTTCATAACTACATGAACCCTAACCATCTCTAACGAGTGTTTCCTTGTGGTCAAATGTCTGGAATAAAATAATTTCTCTATTTTGAAACTGATGTACAAATCATTTTATTGCATTTTTATTTTAAGAAAAATGTCATGATTCTCAAGTTTTAATTTGTTAGACCTATTTTATAAGTGTTTTTATCTCTTTTAAAGGTTCCTATTTATTTTTACACATTTTAAAGGTTTTACACTTGCTTCTCAAAAGGGTTTCTATTCTAAACTATGGTTTTATATATATTTATTATACATAAACTTTTTCCTACATAGTTGAAAAATATTAATACTAATTAAAACTGATAAGTTACAGTTAGAATTATTTGTTGACAAGAGGTTTTAAAGTATCAAACTGCAGCTGAGATAATGATAAGAGTCTGACTGGAAAGAATAAACTAACACTGACCTTCTGGGAACGTCTTGATGTCTGTCTCTTCTCTCTGTGATTTAATGGTTGAAGCTTGAATCCTGTGGAGAAAAATACAACAAACATTCATATAAAGATGTGATAGAACCCAAAATGAAGCAAAATCACAGTTTCTAGTGTAGAACTGAACTGAATAATAATGATCAAAGTCCGCAAAGGTCTGACTATCAGATCTAAAGATGATCTGGTCAGATTTTCCTGTGGTGTGAGGTGTGTTCAGAATGATTTTACCCTCCCTGATCTGCTCTGAAGACGACTGGGGCTGCCCAGTTAAATATTACACATGTTCAATATTTCCAATCAGAAATACTGTTGTGTTCCTGAACTATGTAAATTAATAATGAGTGAAGTCTTTTGTGACAATATCAATCAATCAATTACTGACAATAAACAATTAAATGTCAATGCTCTGTGTTGGACAGTTGATGTAAAGCTGTTTGTCAATTACCTGGAGGCCCCAGTCCTGGTTTCAAAGAATTTTTTCATTACACAAAGACTGTCTGTGATCAGGGATGAAGTGGTGACATCTGGAGGAAATAGAAATATGCAAAGGAAAGTGATCAATACACTACTACCTATTCCTCATCAACAGTTTAACCATGAAAACACTGATAAATATTCAACATTACAGCTGAACCAGAACATTTAACATTTTATGACCATTTCTGATGCCTTACTATATTATGACATTTTTTGAATATTTTTTATGCCTTACTAAATAGTGCTCTGTGTTGGACAGTTGATGTAAAGCTATTTGTGAATTACCTGGAGGCCTCTGTCTTGGTCTGAAAGAACAACTTAATTGTCAAAGACTCTGTGATCGTAGGCTACGTTTCTGTGATTGCGGACAAAGTCTCTGCGATCATGTACAATGTCTTTGTGATCGTGGACGATGTCTCTGAGATCATAGACGCTGTCTCTGTGATCATTGACAATGTCTCCATGATCGCGGGCAGTGCCGTCAAATCGGTGACCCCCGTCTCCGCCGATTCTATCGCAAGGTCTCTACGAAGCATGGGACAATGTCTCTGATCATGGACAACGTCTCTCTCATCTTTGACAAGGTCTCTCTGATCATGGACCATGTCTCTGTGATCGTGGATGATCTTGTGGATGAAGTGGTGACACCTGGAGGAAATCAAAAAGAAACATACAAAGGAAAATGATCAATACACTACTGCCTATTCCTCATCAACAGTTTAAACCCAAAACACAGATAAATTAAAATATCTTCAGATAAAATAGCCTTTATAATAATTTCTAACAGTAATCTCAGCTCATACATTGTGACCTACTCTTGAGGCTTAAAACTTGTGGAGTACTGCAGAGTTTAAATCTAGTTTTCAAGCTTGTATTTAACACGTAACTGAGCTCAATAAGGTCTCAAGTCACCACTGACAAATTCCTACTCAATAATATATACAGCAGGGATCAGTGGATGGCTATGGACAGATTACTACCACAAAGCTACGACGACACAAGGCCCGAGGCTTGTACTACGAAGCGAGATTACTGCCTTATCAGGGAAACTTTTGGAGTAACTTTGTGACGTTAGGTGTAACTTCCCCATTAACCCGTACTACGAAAGGTGGATAGGTTTTACCCGGGGTCTGCTGCCATGGTAATTTACGCTGCATCTCTAAACTGCTCCGAGCAGTTTATGTTCGTGGTTGACTCGGTGTTACCGGTGTTACTTCTACTAAGTACCGCCCCACAGCTGGAAGAACCAATAGATATTGGCACAACGACTGAGAGAGACTGACTTCGTAGGACGGGGGTTTTCTAAAGACCTCCCAACCCTCACTATTGTCCTGAAAGACAATATAATGCGACAGTCTGTTGTAATTGTAGGAAACATACCAAAACATGCAGTATTAATGATGGGAAATATGAATGTGTACCACTTTACAGGATGTTTATATTTCATCCAGGTTCGGATTCCCACTGTGGCTGAAATACTGTTAACATGAAGTTCATACTGAACATAACAGCATTATATTCATACACATACAGCCTGAGTGTTCCAGGCAGAACATCATTAACAGAGAGTAACAGCTCATTTTCAGACACGCGACCCACGTGTTGACTGTAATCCAAGTATCCGAAAAATTATCACGTATTTTACGTGTCCATACATGTCATATTACAGATTAAGAACCCAGGGAATATTGGACAAGTCTCCCTGGCTTTGTTGGCGGCCGTGGTTTAACATTGTGTCGTTAGAATCTCTTTAAATTACTCATAAATCGACAGAATTAACGTGCGCTCTTCATCTGAGATGATACGGCGCAAGCCAGTTTTATGCACAGCACTAACTCCAATTAAGTTAACTCAGACTCAAGTTACCGACATCTTAACCACCGCCGTAGTACCGTTTAACAAAGATCGAGGCAGTCAGGGTTTGTCAACCCCGACTTTCCTTGATAACCCCAAGTTAAATCAGAGTAGGTTAAACTCTCTTCGTAGTACAGATCTCATAAGTAAATGTGAAATCGCCAGCTTAAAACGCAACACGATGCAATACCACCACAAATAGACACAAAATGATCACATCGACATGATAATCCGCCATAAACGCTGACTTAAAATTATCAAAATGGACCACAAAATTACAAAGCAGCAGTAAAATGTCTGCAAAGAAATTGTATAGAGATGCAAATGGAGTTGTCAACATACAAACTACCACCTTCCTCAATTCATGTCAGGCACACTATAGACACAGAAAACAAACACGCTTTAACCCACCCACATAAAAACGACGAAAAAAAAGGAGAAAAGCCTTAGTTGCACCATTTAAAGGTAAGGCTAATGCCACTCGATGCTTATGCTAATGCTAACACCCTGGTGTACAACAGCCAGGTAAAGACCAGTTAAAATGACCAAGATGGAACACAAGGTGACAATGAGACGCAACATGTTTGGTAAAGTGAAAACAAATGCAAACAGGGATTTATACAGACGGATGTCCATCCACGTTAGGTGCCCACAAATCGTACCAAGGACGCCCAAGTCACAGAAACACAAGCACTCTAATAAACGACTAAAAATTGAATCAAAAGATATCATTACAAGGTAATGCTGATACTAAAGCTCGGTGCTAATGCTAACGCTCTCTGATAACGTTAATGCTAACGCTAGCCGCTAACTGTTTGCCTTACCTTCACGCTGCAGGTGTGTTCAGCGTCCAATCTCACTGGTGTTCAACACTAAAGGAGGTCCAGGTTTTGGTTTAGCATCCAGACCTCTTCTGAAACGACATTTTCTCACAGTACTAGCAAACAGACGCAACCGTCAGGCTTGGTTTAAATCTGTCTCCGCCTCTCTGCGCTCCTCCCCCAGACGGTCATAGCCAATGATGAGATACGTCGAGGCCAATGACGAAATACGCCATGCGCCAGACCTGCTAGGTGATCTTAGCACTGAACAATATCTATGTCTCAAACAACTTGGAGAAAATTATAAAATAGGTTTGATTTGTGCTTAATGTGTACTGCTTTGTGCATGAAAAATATGGACATATGGTATCAGTGTCCAGCAGTCAAATAAATTTTCTGATTTAGCAGTGTTCGTAAGTAATACATTGTGAGCCTAACTTAGTTATTTTAATATAAATCAATATAAGGAGAGAAAGGTTAGTAGAAAAGTAGTTAGTACTATCAAGTATCAAAATGTTTGCAGACTTGATTTACTATAACATGACGTGAACAAGAACACACATTAAGGGCGCAAGAAATTTTTCAGCATACACAAACAGAACATTAAAATATTTATTTAGTAAAATATTTAAAATAAACAAAACAAAACAACATAAAATTATACAAGGATGTTTTAAGTACCTAACTTTAAAACATTGCCGCTTCAACTAAAAATGATAATAAAGCATCATGTTAAATAATGGTACAATTTTTTTGCATGTTTTTACCACCCCAACCCCCCCAAATTCTGAATTACATAAACTTTCAAGTTGTAAAATGCATTGCTACACCATAATAAAAAAGTGCACACATGAATTTGAATACATTTTTTTTTGACACATCGTACGTAATTAAAAAGACACCTTGACTTTTAAAACCGTACCTTTTCTGCAGTCAATTGTCAGAATTTGGCGAGAAAAAAAAGGTTTGGCACTTTAATTTACCAATAAAGGGATCTTAGAGCATTCTTCGTATTCTGTGGTTTGTTGACTTACAGTCAACAGATTCTTTTGGTTTCAAGAGTGAAGCCTCACATTATTAGCTTTTTTTTTTTTAAAGGTAGCATAGGGACAAATATAAAAACTTGTTCCCCACTGTAACAAATGACCAGCAAAGAAAATTCTAAATGCCAAGGTATCCCTTTAATCTTTAAGATCCACTTGTTCGTCCCTCTGATTGTGTAACAGTTTGTCTGTAAACAAATTAAGACACTGGAATGACGTACCAAGCTGCAACACTTTTAGCCTTTCTTTTAGCTCAGTCTTAGAAACACTGACCAACTTTGAAGAGACACTCCTATTTACACTTGAGAATAAATTAATATTGCAATTTCTGTTGTGCGTGTGTGTGTGTGTGTGTGTGTGTGTGTATATATATATATATATATATATATGGTGTGTGTGTGTGTGTGTTTTTTCTTCATCTTCAAATGTCAAGCTTGCGAAGACTCATTCTGCTGAAGGAATCTCTGGAGACAGAAAAATAAGACACAAGGTATTTTATTTACACAGGCAAAAAGATCTGATTTTCAACTGTTTGAAACACAAATATGATCTTTTCATTGATAAACAAAAGTAATCTGGAGCATTGACTGGATTTACATCCCACTAATCTTTGCATTTTGTTTTCTACAGCCATTTGCTCTGAATCCAACTTATGAGGACGATGAGATTTTGAGGCTCTGAATGCCCCACGACTGAAATGTCCAGCAGGAAACTCAGTAGTGCTTTCATCCAATAAATTAAAGTTAGTGTGTGGTATTTTTATGTTAGGGCTGAGCAATATGCAAAAAGAATCATATTGCAATTATTTTGACAGATATTTCAATTGCAATATGAGTCAATTTTCACTTAAATATGTCTAAAAAATGATGATGATATGATTTTGTGTTGGGGTCTGTACCAAACAAACATGTTCCCTTACATTTGGAGAATATTATTTGTAGGCTGCAACATCTCTGAAACACTACAGTGTTTAATTTATAATGGTATGTTGTGACAAATTTGACCTTTATTAAAAAATCACAGCTCCTGTGATATTACACTTCTTGATCATGTTTGGCCCTATTTCATATGCAGCAGCATTGATATGAATAACAAATACAGGGTTCCCACAAAACCTTTTACACAGTTTTCCATAATTAACTTGTACACTGTTACTAATTCTTGATTTGTTAGGGTATGTGGCTTTGTTTCCTTTACTGTGGGGCTTGAAGTTATTAACTGATTAAATGGACTGTATTGTTCTAAAGTAAACATCCACTGATTGATTTTTGATTTTCTGGAATACAGCTCTAACAATGTTCAGACATTCAATGAAAAGTGAAAAATGGACAAATGATACAAACGCACAATGTTTAGGGTGAAAACTGCATCACAAAACATACTCTGAAAGACCCAAACTACCTTGTCAAGCTGTCCGTTTGCTGCGTGATTTTACAGAAGCAAAAACAAAGACTGATTTAATTTAACATCCAAACCATATTATCTACACCCACACTTGCTCATTCTCTCTCTCAGTGCCAGTGTTCAGTCCTACCTGTGTGAGTTGACCTGCAGTACAGGTTTATAAAGCTGAGGGATCTTTCTGTTGATGAGCGGCTGCAGCGCCTCCTTCAGTCGGTGGTAGTTCCTCTCCAGCTCTCTCTGGTACTCCTTCTGGTCTGGGCCAATCAGGCTCTTGTTCTTACGCAGGGCGTCTTCACACCTTTGGCAGAGAAATCCAACAAATACTGTCATGTAGATTCTGTACTGAACTGTTTTGACAGGGGCAGCAGTTTTGAAGCCAAAAAGCTTGCTGGATGGAGATTCTATGCTTTGCCCATTGTTTTGTGGTATACTATAGTTTACTGGGGCATTATAAAAATATCCTTTTCTATTCATTACATTACAAGGTAATTTCCTTATTATTTTAAGATGCAGATCATGTTGTTGTGAGATTGCATTCTCATAAAACATGTCTTCCAGATTACCTCTCGTGTCCCTCAAACAAATTTTCCAAGATGCTATTGACAGGTATAGAATTAATCATCCACAGCCCATACCTCTTGGTGAAGTCTTTGAAGCAGAGCCGTAGCTTATTGTGGTGTCTGTACAGTTTTGGGTCACTGGGGATTTCTGACAGGAACACCTGAGCCACCTCCAAAGGACCCTGAGAGAAAAAGAATTTGATTATCCATCCACAGCTGCACTCTTATACATTACTGAGTATTTGCTAATAACAGTAATAATTATGTGGAAACTGTGAGAACTATGTGTGTGGTTAGATACAACTGATATCTCGAAACTTTACCTGGTTGACAGTTGTACCAACTGATCCCTGTAGGACCATCTGCAGCATCTTGGCATCAGCAGGGTCTTGGTGGGTGGCAAAGGCCAGCTCCTGAGTCTTCTTTTGCATGTCCTCTATTGCCACTTCGATGGGTGTGGAAATAATCTGGGAAATGATGGAAGTTGTTTTAGTGATAAGGGTGAATGTGCACAAGATTTAGACAAGATACAGCCTCACTTTTATCTCAAAAAAGAAAACATAGCATTTCACTAGTATTTCCATTAAGCAGCTGAAAAACAGTGACTTACCTCCTCTTTGTGGATGATGTTTATCCGTGTCTTGATGTACGGGAAGGCGTGGGAGGTGGTGAGGATGGTCTTGCGTTTGAACTGTTCATGCAGATCCCCATGTGCCCGCCCATCCAGGGTGAAAGGGGTGCAGTACACAAAACGTCGCAAGTTGTAGTTCTTGTCAAAGTAGGTTATGCGGTCCTTCATCTCATAAGTGTCGAAGTACGGCTCCACATATGTGATCTGGATGAATGCCTGCAGGGGGAAAGATGCTTCAGTTTTTAAGTTGTGTTTCTACTGTTATGTTGGATATTCTAACAGCTCAACTAAAATTGCTGTCAGCAGCCATTTATCGAACAGTGTGGACACTCTGCCCAACACCGACCTTATTTGGGTCCAGCTTGCACTTGTCCACTGGGTTAGAGTCCTTAATGACTTCTACCTGGTCCTCTCCAAATCGCTCCCCATAGAAACCCTGAGAAGAAATGCAGCACAGGACCTCATTAGGTTTTGGTAGAGAACTAACAGCAAAGTCCTATGTCTTAGAGAAAACTTAAATCAGATTGAACACAACATTGACACTGAAATGTAGCTGACCCACATAGTTCCCTTGAAAGTCAATGTTTTTTTGTTTTTATTTTATAATGTCATTTTGTGGTATTTACCTCCAGCCTGTGAGAGATTTCTGCCAGCTTCGTGATGGCAGGCTCCTTGTACACAAACTCTTGCTCATCTAAGTCGCCAAATTTTGAACCATAAAATCCAACTCTGAAGTACGTACCAAACATCCTCTTTCCATCCTGTGAGCAGAGGAAAATAAACATTAGTGCTTGATCAAGACTTTAAAAAATTGTCAAAAACTGACAACTTAGCAACATCAAAGGTCATCGTCGAAATCAGATTCCTGCCAGAGACACTGTGAAAACCATCAACTCTTAAAGAGTTTTGTAACATACTGTACTTAATGGTAGAGGCCAGTAAAAATTTACAACCAAATGGTAGTGGTATTTATTTAGTGTTTTTGCTTTCTACTCTGATGGGAAATCAATCCAAAAGTAAGACACTTCAGCTCAATGTCTGTACAGTACACAGGTGTGAAGGAAAGGAGAGAGGGTTGTAGTTTGTTCAGACAAATGACAAGTAAAAGTGCAACAGCAAGGTTTATGATCTGCAAAGCAAACATAGCTAACATAGAAAAGACCTTTTAATTTGTTCACTTCTATTTAATAAGTGAACATTTTGCTTATTTTGCTCACTGTATAGCAGTGTTTCGATGTCATCTATGGAAGCCAGTATCAGATAGAAAGCAGCCAAGATCGTCATTCACACAATAGTCAATAGTCCCACAGTAAAATCAGCAGGCATGACATATTTGCATCCATTGTAAAAGTTCCACCGTTTACAAGCTTGTCCTACAGCTATTTCACCTCTAAAATAGACAGCAGACAGGCAGGTGCAGCGTTTCACCTCAGAATAACAGGCAAAGACAAAGATCAACAGAAAACAACAGCCTATTCGAAATCATTCCTTAAACAGAGAGCAGAATATCTGCATAATACAAGTAAGTATAGGAGATACATCTAAACAGGCATTTTGGCAGTAAATTGAGCTCAACTTTAACTCTGACTCTTGTTTTTGCCCAGCTTGTATGTACATATTTTCTATGGCTGTTTTGTAAAAACATTAGAGAAGCTCAAAGATCAAAGCCAGAGAAAAGGCTGCTATGGGCAGCCTTAGATGGCGCATATCACCCATGAGTCACAAGCAGAGAAAGATGAACAAAGGAAACACTGAGAGAAGAGTCTTTGCAGAACAAAAATGGCCATAACTTCTTCAAACTGATGCCTAAACTCAACCACCCCGTGATGTGTTAGGAAGTATTGAGGTTCGATGACGGGAAACCACCAATCAAATACAGAAACTCTGATTTTTGTTCTGCACAGACCTCTGTTTGGAAAGAATATCCAGACAGAAACAACAATACAGTAAAGTACATACTTTAAGTCAGGAAGTACAGCAGGTATGACACAGGTGTGTGAAGATAAGTTTGTATGTGTGTGTGTATGACATGAGAAATGGGGAAGAAGAAATTTAAGGCAACTGGCATACAACTTCTTGTAAAAGATAATTCGATAAACCCTCGAAAGTTTAGGCTAATCTTAAAATTTATGGCTAATCTAAAAAAAAAAATCATTCACTTCAAGTGCTAATTTAAAAAGAAATATAAGTAGTAATTTAAGAAGCCCTGAAAACTAAGGAACTTACCACAAGACACAATTAAGTAAAGTGGGAAGGAAGGGTCGGCAACCAGGGAAATCAAAAAGGAGAAAACAGAACAAATTTTAATCAGGACTGGGGTCCTCCAGAGAATTTCAAAAACAACACAAACTAACACACAACAGCAAAAATATCTCCATTGATTTTGAGAAAGAACATAAACTCATTGTGGAGGATCCAGACCATGCAAAGGCAGACAGTTACAAAGAGCAAAGAAAGACAAAGTGAGGAAAATAAAGATCCACAACCTTCAGAAACACACCATGCACTCTCGGTGCATTTCCAAAAGGAACAAGGAGTGCTGTCCAAGTCATGCAACAAACCATGAAACTCAGAGGTTAATACTGTTAAGAAAAGAACAGAATGGATGAAAAAAAAAAAAAATCAGGGGTCGATTTAGTTTGAACTATTAAAAGAAAGGGCAAGAATATGAACTAATCAAAATCAAAAGGGATAAATCAAGTAATCCTGAGATTACTGTGAGATGAACCCTCTTGGACAAAAACATGACTGCCTCAGGAATTTGGTTCTAGCTTCGACCCAATACAACACCTTGTATTTTAAAAGGCTCATTTGATTGTGTGTGTAGAGAATGACCCATGGCTAGAGCGGGGAGGCTAACAGATACCCTTCATGTAAAAACAGTGCACTGAAATCGAGCCCTGTTGTTGAGGATGAGATGAGATGAAGTGTGATGGGTGTGCTCTGACTGACACACCAGCAGACAGACAGAAGACGAGGATGGGGAAAAAGTGCGGATTGTGCAGGTGATGCATTCACTGAGACTTTTGTCATTAGTGTCACACACTGTGGCTCCCATGCACACCCTGCCAACACTGTCACGTTAAGATAAAAACAAAAAAACAAGCTCCTCTTGCTCAGTAAAAGGAGAGAGGAGAGGAGGAAAACGGTGAGGGTGTTGCTGCCCGTACAGCAAGAGTCCCCGGTGGGGGCAGACAGTTGACATTGTCTGCAGATGTTAATGGATTGGATGTATGTAACAAAGCAAAGAGAGTAACAGAATGCCCACAGCTAGCAAATAAAAAGATGAGAGTAAATAAAAATGAAAATACAAAAAAAGATAAACAACATGAGCAGGGCCAAGCAGGAACCGTTAAGCCACCTACCTCCCAGCCAGTACTCTGTGTGACAAAGAGAATACAGGACATGTGAACGACAACACACATACACTCCCCCACACACAGTGTGGTTCTAAAACACACACACACAATGTTACAGCAAGGAGACTGGACTCCTTAATGAAACAAATCCAGGTTACGAGCTGGAGAACAGAGCAACTGACCTCAAGATATTAACGGTATGAATCAAGGACACCTATTTATTCGTTTTTTTCCTTATAAGAGTATTACTGAGAGCTGTTGTTCTGTACACCAGACGACTGTAACCTAGCCCACACTGTAACTTGACATCGTCATTATGAGTCACACAACTGGCCTTTATGAAAAAAAAAAAAACACAACAGGAGTCTCTTCCCACACCTCATGCATCCTTAGTTCGTATTTCACAGCCATAATAAATCATGCAAGGTATCGGATAAAATATAAATAAATATATAAATACATTGGAATTAAAATGCCAAATAATAAAACCATGCAAAGTTGTGTCTGTGTGAAAGTTTTTTTGGAAAGCAACTTCGATACATAACCAGGATATTTCCTGTTTTGTGACGTTACCATGTTACTTGTGTCAAGACCGTAATGAATGCACAGCATTCTGAGGCATTGCAGATGAGCAGTTTTTCTCCTTTGTGTTACTTGCCCTTGGTTTTGTCTCATTTTACAAATATAAATCCCTGCTAGAGGGAATATCACCGCTCTACACTGCCTCATAAATGTGACAGAAGAAATGTGTCTGACAAAGGTGAAACTATGCAAAACATTCAAGTGACTGCATCAGTGAAGTTTTGTGGTTTTTATATTGAATGATGATCTTGGAACATGCTATCCAGTTATCCCTTTCAGCATTTACAATACATGGCTCTTACTAGATTTACACAAGAACAGAGGGAGAAAACCCCCATAATCTTATGTAACCCAAATGTGATCTTTTCATAGAGGGAGACCGTCCGAAATCTGGGTCACATGGAAATTTTAAAAAATACTTTTCCCTTTTAGTTCTTGTAAAAATCCGGCAGAACTTCACACCTCAAGCTACCGGAGTCTGGTATAGAACAGGAGATCTACATCATGTGTTTTTACCTGATGAACAATTTTCCCAAAGGCTTCCTGTAGTTTACCATGAATGGTGGCCAGCTTCTTTGCGTCCCTGTTAGCTTCGTGGATTGGGATCAGTACCTTGTACACTTCATTTACAGCCTCGTACATGCCGGCCTGGAGGAGACAGCGAGACAAATGTTAGTGCAGTACAAAAAGTCACCCAAAAATACTGACACCTTGGCCCAAATCTATAGATTTGGGTAAGTTGAAAAAGGAAGTCTTTAGACCAGCTTTGGACCATTTTTATACAAAAGTTTGGATGAGAAGATTTGGGATTAACTTAAACAATGTTTATGAAATTATATCACCATCTGAATGCTTATTGAAATTCTTTTCTTTTGTTACAGAAAGAGGAAGCCACTAGCTCAAGAATCCCCAACATCCTTGTCAGCATCTATCTATCTGATGAACCATTCCATGCCTTCTCTACTTCTTACCATGGAGAAAGAGGCAGCAGCCTGCTCCAGGAGTCCCACAAGACCGATCTCAGTGAAGTATTTGCCTGAGCAAATGCCCTCTTCATCTGGTGACACCACGTCATCAGAGACTGCGGATTCCTCCAGCACATTGGAGGAAATGTTCTGACACATACAAGAAAACAATACAAGCACACACCTTAGCAGACATTTCTTGGTCCAAGAAGTTATGGAAATTACTTCAGATGGCATATGTACATATATTACTACTGGAACGGTCCTTACCTGGAAGGTGACACAGCCCACAGGCAGATACTTGCGGTCCTCCAGCATGCTCAGGTATTCTGCAACCAGAGCAGCGCTGTGCACCAGACACTGAGCCGCCTCTGCGTGATTATTCCTCTCTGAGTGTTTTCCAGCCATGTTCTGGAGCCATGTCAGTCGCAAGTCTGGAGAGGTCTGATAACCCTTTGCAATCCTGGATAGACACACACACGGAAAACACATTAAGACACACAAACAACAAGATAATGATGAGCACAAAGCCGAAATATGTTTGGAAGTTATTAAGATTGGTTTGTTTGAGTGCATATGTGTTCTGTACCTGTACATGAGATCTATCAGCATCTCAGGATCTTCCTGGTGCTCCTTCATCTTCACTGTGTCAGAGAGGATCATGTGCAGGTTAAATACAAGGTCCTGGACCTGGAGAAAAAAGAACAGAGACCTTGAATTACATGGCTGCTTCCCCAGTATTTTATCCTACAGAAAACAAGGTGTAGAGGAGTACAGACATAAAAATCATTAAATTCCTTAAATAAAATCAACCATCAGCAATAAGTTGTCAGCCAATCCACAACTATCTCACATTGTGATAGATGTACAACAAACAGATCCATGGATAAAACAGTACCTGATCTGGGAATGTGGTCTCCCTCAGCTCCAGGTCCTCCTCTGCATATGTAAGAATGGTCTTTAGAGAGCGGCGCAGAAACTCCTCATTAAAATTTTGAGACGTTCCCACCAGCGAGGACAGAGACATGGTCACCTGCATCTTCACTCGTGCAAAGTTCTGAAAGAGCGACAACAAAAAGAAGAGAGGGTTGAACAAAAAATATTCTGTCAAGGCTGCTGGCTTTTGTGAGAAGCAAATGAAGCACTGTGCAGAGCAGATATCCCTTCTCCCTTATAACCTATTTTCAAAAGGTCTGTGTATGAAAAGTCTGACTGTACCAGAACAAAGGAAATGATGCATGCACAAGTAATTGGGCCCAAATTGGGTGGCTGATTACAGTGTTTGGCCTTGAACTAAATTGGCTGATGTAAAGTGAAAGAAAAATAGTACTAACCAGAACAAGACAATAGCTGAGAACTGGCCAGCCAATGGTAAGTTTGTTCTTGATGTTAACTGATTTAATTTTAATAGCTGTGTTTTTTTTCTCGAAAAATCACTTCTCTAAATAAGAAGTGCTTGCAAAGCACATGGTTTAACAAGACTTAACATGTGACAATAAGAGGTCATTTCTTAAGGCATGAGAAGTAGAGACATTGATTCTTGTACCTTAATCACTGATGAACCTTAGTAGCATTTACACAACATTTTAGGCTGTCAACACTTAGTTTTTCAGTGGTACTCACATTGCCAATCTCAAAGTTTTGCCTCATGAGGAGGTAGAGGGAAGCGCTGGCATGGGCCCTGATGGTGCTTATGCTGCTGCTGCAGCTCCTCAGTAGTCGCAAACACAAGTCAGCACACTGCTCTGTCTCCTCCTCGAACAGCAGCTCAGGAAACTACACAAGCAGAGAGAAATACACACAAGAACAAAGTCCTGTGAGAAGCTGTAAGCATTAAATGAAATAAAGCACCAAATGACAGTCCAGTAATCTAACCTTAGACACCAGTGCCCTCTGTGTGGCAAAACAGTGCTGGAGGTAGAGGGCGCTCTGGTTGCAGGCCATGCTGTGGAGCAGCACCTTCAGCACCCCACCCAAGATACTCTCCTTCGACTCTGTCACTGATACCGTCTGGAGGAGGAGGGACACATATGCAGTTGTTACAAGAGCATGTCTGGATTTGTTTAAATTGGAAGTGTTGGATTAGCATTTATGACTGTGCTCATGCTTGTTTGCATTTTTATGGGTAAATGTAGAAAGTCTTGTTCGCTTGCATACCTGTACAATGATCTCCAAAGTATCAAGAATAATTAAGTTAGCCTCCGTTGCAAGGTTACCATCAATAAGTGCTTCATGTTCCAACTCTGCCCTGGTCCTACAATTAACAAAGCAGAGGACATGGTCACAAAATGATTACCAACTCCCAGATTGTGATGACTTCTCCTTAAGTGTTGCACGAGCTTCCAGTCACCAAATTCAAATATTAATTAATGAAAGATGATATTTTCATACAACAACAGTACAAAGATGTTTGTCTTTATCTGTCTAAAATCCAGTGTTACCCTGCAACCTGTAAACTTGCATGGCAAAGACCTCAACATTTTCAAATGATCTATAGAAAAATTCATGCTGATCCAGCTGTACACAGTAGGTCTATATGGGTAAATGTTGTGTATCTACATGTTCTAAAATGTCTGCATATTATGTCTGCGTCTGCACTTTCATATTATTCAAAAGAACAAACAAATAATCTATGACAAACAATAGCTACGTCTACAATTGTTTTGAATCAGAATCAGAACCCCAAAACAAGAAGCACACTGGTTAAAAAGCAAAAACAGTCCCACTGCAACCACTACCAACCCTGAGACAGACATTGTTACCAGGACAGAAGGACTGATGGGATGGAGGGGGGGAGGTTCAAGGGTCAGAACCAGGATCGGGAGGGTCTCTGCTGGTGCATTTATATGCATGTGTGAACTTCGAGAGTTAAAATGGAGAAGAAATTAATTTATAATACAGCTGCATAAACGTGGCAGGAAATCCTTTCCATGACTTGCTCAAAGCCAAGTTCATCAAGAGGAAATGTACTACAAACTAATAAATTAATTTTTTGTCTATTTCAACTATCTAACTTCTCACATGCATAAGAATACACCATTAATGAGGAACTAAAGCAGGGGGGGAATTCAAAGGAGCACACAGCAAATGTGGACCATACAATACCTGACTGATCTGTGACTCCTACATAAACACAAAGCAACATGAGAGAACAAATGGAAATTAACAGAAAACAAAGACTGGAGCTAAATTTACTAAAGAACAGAAAAGAAAAGAACATGTTTTCATTTTTTTTTTTTAAAGCAAGACATTGTTTTTTGTCATCATCTGACAAAAAACCGTGACATAGGACACAAAAAAGCTTGAAGAGGCTATGAAGATATCTGTAGTAGCTGATCATGTACATGGAAATTCTAACATTTGGTAAACAGATTTTAAATAAGTCTAATTCTGTTCCTATGTAAATCCAGCAAAAAATATGGAAAATAATAATGAACAATGAGTGGGTATTGGCACAGTTTGTGATGTCATGATATGTGTTACAAGATGGTCTTAAATGATGATAATCTTCATACTTTAACACAACACATCATGTATTAGTATATGCTTCTCAGTGACTGATTCCAACAGAAAATGTAAAACAAGTACATATGGAGCTGAAGAAACAGTGGGGAATGGATATGTTCATGCACATTTATGAATACACACACACTTTACACAATCTAAAATTATCTGTGTGTTTTGTCAGAGAACAAAAACCACAGGGCACTATTTCAGTGAATAATATGCTTGTATGTCTTTGGGATATCATTTTCTATGTTAGTAAAATGATTTTAAGTGTATAAAAAGAGCGTACTTGTCCATTTTTTCACTGTTTTGTCTCCAGTGGGTCATGTCCTTCCTCCATCGAAGATTCTCCTGACTGCCAAAAGCACTGCCAGATGGACTACGCTCTGAATGATGAGGAAACAATTATTTGCTTTTTAAATGGTGGTGAAAGAGGCTGCGTGTACACAGAAAAACGTGACTGGCTTTGGCTGAATGTAGCTGTATCAACAGTGCTATCAAAATGTGCAGCTGTATGCATGTGTGGTGAGTGAAAAGCAGGATATAGAGATCAACTGTGTGTATTTCTGTACGTGTTTGTGTACGTTGTAAATTCTCTAACTGATTCTGCATTTCTTGCATGCATTTTCTTTGCATTTACTCATCTCCGTGTGTGGTGTGCCCCCACCTAGCTGTCCGCGGCTGCGTCGCACCATCTCCTGTCTGGCCCCGATGCTGCCCAGTATGGCCTCCTCCAGCTTGGCCTTCATGTCTTTGGATTTCTTAAAGGTCAGGCTGTTCATTCGTTCAAACGCCTTCTTCCCCTGCATGGTGAACACAACATGGGCCTTGTATCCATGAGGCAGAGGGTGGGTGAAAGGACAGAGAGCACACAGCGGGGAAAGTTATTTGCAGCGCAGCACAGCACCCAGCAAGCAAAGCAGGTTAGTAGCATTAGAGCAAATGTGCGAGCATGAAAAAGCAAACACCAAACAGATAGCATAGCAGAGAGAGCAAGGAATACTGATAAAGTAATGGATTAACACCGATTATGGCAGAGAAAGTGGTGTGTTAGTGTGCCACATTCAGTAACCAAAGCATATTAACCTCTGAGAGGCTTATGTTAGAAAATAGTGCACAACAAATCACCCACAGAAGTCTTACAAAAACAAAAAGTGATATGTGAGTGAGTGTTTTGACTGTTGATATTACCTTGTACTCGAAGCAGGAGACGCAGAGGTAGAGGAGATCCAGCAGGCGGTTTAGCTGAGACACCGACAGGTCCGTGAACCACTTCTGTAACACCAGTTCGTCAGCGTTCTTCAGCACCCACAGTAGGCAGATGAGCAGGCTGCGACTCGACTCGGCCGAGAAGCTCCCGTGCTGACGACTCGCCTGGAGAAATGGACCAGGAGGTGTCAAGAGGAACATGAGAGAGAAGAGATATGATAAGATACAACAGCGTCAGGTTTGTTTTTGTAAGAATATATAGTATGATGACTTTTCTGATCATTGTAGACAACTGTATAGTGCAATGTGTCTCAAACAGGGATTTACCTGCGAGTTGAGCAAGAAGCTGCTTGGTCGGGACATTGGAGAGGCAGTGGAGGTGCCTGCTATTGCCATGGCGACAGTCTGGCTGATCATGCTGTTACCCTCTCCCTCTGCCTCTTCCCCACTGCTGCCCACCGCTGCCCCCTGCGGACAACCTGGCCGACCCCACTGGTTATGGGACTCTACTGACACAAACAGGAAAGAAAATGAAACTAACAAAATAACTGGAAGTGGATACAAAATATAAAAATAATGGAATAAATGTCTGACAGATCCCACTTATCTAACTGCTGTTTGTGTACCCTCTCTCTACTGTAAGTGAGCATTAGAGGGTACTATATTTCTATTACTGTAAGTGAAGCAAGAACTTTCCTTACAAAGTTGCAAAATTTTATTCAGACCAGGCAGTCTAATTTTAATTTATGAATGAGTCATTTAAATACAAGCTCAAGGCTTTGGGGGGACAGGTTCACTAGGGTCGGGGGTAATGAGAGGAAAAAGAAATATGTTGAGGATGAACTGAGGTTGCACTGTAGATAAGCTGGTACATTATGGTAAGGTACAACACTCTTTGCAGGTCAAATGATAACCTTTTGGGCTCCAGATGATATACTATTCAAGGTCACAATGTAACTTTGCAGCTGCAGTTGTTTGGATAGCTCAGAGTTTTTTGCATTTTGCCGCATTAAATCTCAATACAGTAGAGAAACTCAGTCTGCTAAATTGCTGATCTGCCACAATGCTGCACGTCACACTGTCAACCGTCTCAATTAAGAGAAATCTGATAAGAGTGCTGCTGACTGGATAGAGGGAAGAGAATAATTATATAGGACCACTTACAGACTGGCAGTTGCTGAGTGCAACAACCAAGAGAAACAAACAGTGTTAAATTACTGTATGTTCAAAGTTCTGCTTCTGATCTTCACCTGTAAAGTCATGGAGCTGTGGTAGTGTTTCCATGACGATACCAATCAGAGGCAGGTAAAGCATGGCGACCCGAGCCTTGACCTCAGGATCTGCGTAACGTGGGTCGGAGTCGTGGCTGGACAGGAGGTTATGTACGACGCTCACCACTTTCTTGTGTAGGCCAAACATCCTACAGTGAAAAGTAGAAAAGAAAAATAAAGTAAATAAAGGACAAAAGAGACAGAGTGACATGAAAAGGACACAGAGTGATAGAGAACAAAAACATATTCATATAAAGATATGGCGGCAAAACTATAACTCTCCCTCATGCACTAGTTTACGAGTCACTCTGCATACAGGCTTATCTCTAAAAGACAGATGCAGAGGCTCTAACCTGAAAATATCACTTTCCTTTCTCCACAATACTTGGCAGTTCATTGGGTAGACACATACAGAAACAATAAAACCCATCCATTAAGATGACATGTTTTAATACAAATAAAACCATAACTCTGATCCTAAAACTCACCCTAACTCAAAGTTCAACTTCCTCACAAGTGTCTGAAGTGTGTATCCAAAACATACTCACCCCTCATTGTCTGGGTCCAGTATTACAGACAGTTCAGACAGTACCAGTCCAGCCAGATAGTGTTGCTCTCTGAAGGGGACAGACAGCTCAAACATGTTGGCTATCTTTTGGTCCTGGACATGTGTGGAGAACCCAGAGCTCTGTGGCAAAGAAGAGAGAGAAAGTTACAAAAAACAAGACAAACACCATTAATATTTTATGTTAAAGACTCCTGAAAACAAGGATCAGAAATGAAATCTCCCTGCATTTGTTTTTTGTCTTACCTGTGAAGTTGCTGAAGACACAGAGGGTGAAGGTGAGGCAGGCGGTGTGAGCAGACTACAGGGCAGATTGAGGGTGACGTAGTGTTCGTGGCTGCAAACGATTCTCAAAAAGTCAAGCCTCAAAGACTCCAGGGTTGGGTTCTGCAGAGTGTAAAGCTTGGTGGACACCTGGAGAGAGGAAATAGCACACATTAATGTGCATGTGTAAAGAAAACACTGAGAAATGTATCCAAATATATTAAAATGAGGTATGTGCTGTCAAATGTGCTTTCTGTACATGCTGTCTTTTGAAATGTCACAAATTAGTCTTTGATATATTCTTAGTGCTGTGAAGTGCTTTATTTATAGCCCTTAAATTGGACACAGGACACATCAAGGGATATCCTATTTTTTTAAGGGGAATCATACATTTTAATGCGCATATTCCTGTCTGCGATCACCTACGTCTGCTTTCTTACATTACATTGAGTAGCATAAAAACAGTGTTATAAATGAATAAGAAATTTACCTGTTTCCAGTATGCCCTGATTAGGGTGAAGACAAAGCCTCGGTCCATGACTGACAGTAGGTCATTGAGAAAGAAGGCCAGACTTGTGTTTAGTCTTTCCACAAGCTCCAGGTCCTGATTGGATGAGAAACATGAGTTAAAAAGTTTCCAGAGTTGGCAGTTTGAACATGATTTCTGAGACATTCCCTTTTGACCTAAGACTTATTGCACCACATTATGAAACAAACAACAGCTGAACAAGTGTGTGAAAAAACTAATTTACAACATTCATATATTCCCTGACTTCCCTTGTTTATCTCTACAGTGCCATGATATTCTACAAATTGCGTGCCCATTGGGAACCCTCTGATACCACAAGATACTTAACTGGGTCATTAGTTACCTTCTGGAAGCGAGACACAATGTCTCCAGCAATGGTGCTGACCAGGGCTGTAATGTCATCCATGAAGCGTTCAGGGAAACGGTTCTTCCTGGGTGACTCTAAGCGGTCAGTGAAGTAAAGGTGGTGGATAATGCTCTTCACCTGTGTTCAAGGTAATCATTGGGATAAAACACAGGATATAGTTACTTCACAGAAGAATTACTGTACTGTGATGACTGATAAGAACAAAGCTTCTTTTTCTGTGCCAAGTTTCTTTCCTACCATGAGTTCAAAGAAAAACCAGGCCTGCTGCAGAGCGCCCTCCCTGACGCTGCCACTGCTCACCACCCACTGGAGGGCCAACTCCTCATGGAAGAGCTGAGTAGGAAAGTAGAGGACACAAAGACAAAGAGGTGGGGAGGGTGGGACAGAGAGGGAGGGGGAAACAGAGAGCAATAGAGCCAGACAGAAAGAATGTGAGGCACCGGGAAAAGTATCTTCACTTAAACTATAACTAGGTCTACATGTTGTATATACTGCAACAGGGCTCCAAAATTAATTTACTAATGGGGGATAAGACATGAAATAAAACTTAACTGACTATAGATGTGTGTTGGTAAGTAACAAGTCACTTCAAAAAAATCTCTCTTGTCCCAAACTCAAATTAATCTGGTGTAGGGCTTCAGCTTTGTGACCCAAAACTGTGACAGTGATTAGCAATACTAACATTCTCTATATGAAAGAAAAGTAAGTTCCAGTAAAGCTCCTGCACCCCCAACACTGAAAATTTGATTAAAGACAAAGTGAGGTTAGGTGTTACAATTCAGGTTGCCAAAAAGATCAAAATAAATAATTTTAAAATAATCACAAAAATATGAGTCTTACTTGTGTGCAGCAATTTATTATTTTTCAGAAATGAAGAAAATATGCACTCCTACCACCATGCAAATGTCAAGGTCTTTTTTGCATGGAGAGAAGAATTTATTCTTCTTCATTTCCTCTGAGTATTGTGCATCAACAAGTTGCATTTATTTAGGTGTGCGTTTTTATGCAAAATCAACATCCAACACAGTCTGGCTAACACAGTGACTCTAATCCAGTCTGGCAAGTCTTCCTTAATCTTAATCATAATAAATATGAGAAAAAGGCAAGACCTTGTTATGTATGTGCTGTTTACAGAAAAGACACATTTAATTAAATCTTTTGCATATTTATGTGTAGTCACTAGATACATCACTTCTACCTCTTCAAAATTGTCATTATCAGCTGAGTATTGAACAGTATAAAAAGCTGAACAAACATCATCCCATGAGGAAAATGATAAAAATCTGCTGAACACTGTAGGGCAAAAAAATTAAAATGGATTGAATTGAATTAAGTATTTTTCTAAAATAAAATTATTTCAATATTAAGAAACTCCATAACTAAGTGTATTATTGCTGTTAGCTGCCTCTTTGAATTACTGCCAGGGCACCTGAAGGCAAACAATTCCAGCTTTACTAAATGAAAATCCAAACACGGAGTGACTGATATAATGGTGCACAATGAACGAAGACTTCCCAGACTATGTGGATACAACTTTCTGTAACACACAGTCAGCGTTAGCCAGACTACAACCAACATTCATGTCAAATCAAAAACTCCTTGACACATTCAGAACAAGAGGCAGATCAGTGACATTCAGCATTCAGCAAGACGGCACAACCACCAAATACGACATCCACCAATCCAGAGGCACACATCCACAGACAAGACAGGTGAGGAGGCGAATAAAGAGGTGGGCGGGGTTGGCTCCTCCCCCAGTGCAAGGGCTCTACCTTTTTTGTGGGCAACCGTCCTGTTAAAGTTTGCAAGAAACTGGCGCTCTCAGTGTGCGAAGACATGCGATTGCCACAGCGCTCCATGGCCTATGGGTGGGATGAATGGAACGGTGACAACAAGGTTAGTGGAGGAGCAACGAGAGCGTGGGGTTGCACCTTCTTCCTCAGCACACAGAGAAATGTGTCTGCTGGGTCATACACACACACACACACACACACACACACACACACACATACACACACATACACACACATACATACACACACACACACCTGGTATTCCTTGCACATACTTGTCACACATGAAAACACAAAACAGTTAGACACAGGACAAGGCCACAACACTTAAAGGTGTTGTACCCATAATCTAAAACAGCAAGATACATTGATTTCCTGAAGGAGGGATGCAAAATGGCTGCAAAAAAAGCCATGAGATCAAGTGCAGACATAACACTGATTTCTTTTCCTTAATGTTACAGCCATTGCATAATGACGTACCATTCTGCATCCCTCAAGGTGAATACATTACATCAGAGATGTAAAATGGCATAAAGAAAAACCACCCTACAGTATTAAAGGTATTATTATTGGAGAGTAAACTAACATAAGGTTCCATTGTAGGTTAAATGCAAATAATGTATGTGCTCTGTCAATGTCAGCACATTTCATTTTATGTGGTAATCTAGCTGTGATTTTATGATTACAAAACACAGAATTCATTTTATCTTGATAAATTAGTAACTAACAAAGGTTTATGTCATGACAACTTAAAGTGACAGAGGACATAACATCACATGAAGATGGAGAGTGAAACTGACAAAGACCTCACACATGTAGACACACATTCACACTCACAGATATACCATGCTCCAGTGACAAGTGAGTGCTATGCAGGGTTAGTAGAAAGTCATGCAGGGATACTAGCTGAGAGTGAGGGGACTATGGGATCAAAGCAGTGAGGGTGAATAACCGTGTTAAAGCAAAGATGAGAAAAGGAAATAATAGATGAAATAAAAATGAATGCTAAAAAAATCTACTCTTTTGATGAAGATGATCTCTAACACTACCCTTTTTCTCTACCACTTAAACACCCTCTGTGAAATACTCACAGAAAACTATCTTAGTTTTAGGTTTTAGTAGTAACTGACCAGTGTAAACCCCAAAAAGCAGGTACGCTTGACATAAAAAGAAAAGGAGGCCAACTAGAAATTGCAACCATGGGCAACTCTGGTATCAATTCAAATCTGGCATTGCAATATCTGTATTTAGGATATGTGTCTTTTCCTGCACGTACTGAGAAAAAGAGAGGTGTTAGGTGTGATTAGTAAAGAGGGATGACACCTGAGACTCTAGCATGACAGGTAGAGGGGTCATGGAGGCGGCTGTGACTCCCATGTATGGGATCATGGGAGGGTTGTGGTTATAAGTTTACCAGAATACTGCAATATTCTGAAGTTTTGATCTATTTTGTCCTTATACTACGCTATCCATTCTGTAGATTTACTGAATGACGGTCATCTTAGTCATGTCAATGAACTACTGGAAGCATCTACACAACTGGTTAAGTAACAGATATAGAAATAAAAAAAACAGGAGAACAAAAAATAAAAATCTTAAGAGGGATAAAGTTTGCTACCATGGCCAAAAAAATCACCTTCCTATCAATAATTCTGACAAAGTACACAAATAAACCAAAACTTCAAATATCCCAGTATCCCTTCAAGGTGAATAGGGTGAGTTCTTTTTATAGTGAGGCAGAGTGGAGGACGGGGCATTCATAAAACCACCTGCATGGTTTCTGGAGCGGACCCAGGGCTGGATCCCCAGGGGGCACTCTTACAGCCCATGGTGTGCACCCACGAGTTGGAGCGGTCTAAGCCCTAGGGGTGCCAAGGTCAAAGGACACAAGGCAGGCAGGAAGCAAGGGAATAAGCGAGCAGCACGGGGGAAGGAGGAGGGAAGGAATAATGACAGGTTACAGAGGTTCAGAAGTCAGGACTGCTGGAAGATGCCATGGGCCAAAAAAGGTTAGCCGTCAGTAAATTAAAAGTCCAAATCATCACCACAGAGGAGCAAAGCACATTTCTCTCTCTCCCTTTCTCTCTCTGTGTAAGAAATAACTTCCCCTCCCTCAGAGACAAGAGAAGAAAGGTTTAGTTACGCATTAGCAGCAAAGGGAACATTCATCGGACAGGGAGGCTGCATCCATAGTATCATGGTTAAAAGTACAGCAAGACCATTAGAAAGGCACATTACATCATTCACTCACTGCTAAGGTACACTTTGGGTTAAATTAAAACAAAATGTTTGAGGTGACAAATTACAAATTATGCACGAAAAAATACATGACAATATAACAATAAAATAAAAAAAAGGAACAAAGAGAACAAGTCGAAACTGAAAAGGGTACACTATTGTTAATGTCTTTAAAAAGATATACAACTTGCTGTTGTGTCTTCCTACAGCTTTACTGATGAGACTGTAAAATAAAAGTCTTGTATGCCTTTCACAACCTGCACAGACTGAGCATTGTGTGTGCATGTGTGTGTGTCAGGTTGCTGTTACAGCAGTTAGAGAGTTAAGATGTTCGGGCTTATGTTTATGCATTGGCTATACAGTTTACATGTTGATAAAATAGTCCCCTGAGTCACTGAGCACATGGAAGGCTCTATAGATTCAGTGCAATCACCTTACAAGAACCTTTCTAAAATACATCACAAATCAATAAGAGCTGGTAGATTACAGCAGTGTTAAAATATTTAACTGTGATATCTGACATCCACGTGCAGTGTGGACAAGACAAGTGTTGGGCACTTGTTCCTTTTGCACTATTTGCACTATTTGTAGATAGATACACTAATATCTATCACTGCTGGTTGGCATTTAGACCATGAGTGACATTTTGAGTTTGAGTGGCTCTTCTATGCTTTAACTCTAGAAGCACTGAGGTAAAAGAAGTCAAGTATAACCAAACACGTTGTTTGACAACCTTACCTTGCTGCCAATGATGGAGCGGACCTCGTCGTCAGGAGAGGTAGGTGTACCGGAAATGTCAGGGTTACTGTTGCTAAGGCTACGGGAGCGGTTGAGGTTGAGGCTGGCTGGTCGAACAGCTGAGCGAGCCATGGTGGCATAATGAACCGAACCTCCCAACCCTCCCGGGCCTAGGACAACACACAACGGAAGGAAAATAGGACACATGGGATGAGCTGGAAATAACTTCTAACACAAAGCCATTATAGATCTGTTGACAGGGTGGTTGCATTTTAACTCTGCTCCCAATGACTGTACTAAATTCTGTTCCAACCCCACGTCTAAGCACCCAACGCACCTTGCATTTGGTGAAGATTTTCAATGATATATTTATTAATAAATGTTTACAATTACATGGAACAACCAATGTGTCATGGCAGTGGATATGAAGGGTCTGCAGGAAATTGCATCCTCTACCACACTTCAAATGCCTGAAGATCTTAACATAATTTTAATTCAGAAGGAAGAACAATTGCACATTAGAAATAAACAGCAGTGGACCATATCTACCTGTTAAGGATGAGTTGGGGTCTGTGTTGGGCGGGCAGAAGACAAAATGGATGTGGGAGAAAACAAGCAAAAGATAAAAAGAAATAGAAGAAGAAAAATTATGGCAGGTAGGTTTGATCACAGACACCCAGTGAGGGTGAGTTGGGAGGGTTGGATGAGGTTAACTTAAAAAAGAGAAAACAGAAGAACAGACACAGAATAAAAAAAAATATGAGGAGGTTATAACTGTATTTAAATACCTGGCGATGGTGAGTTGGGGTCAGTGCTGGGCAAGCGGAAGACATAGTGGATGTAGGAGGATAGCAGACTGTTGCGGCCATGCATGTCCTGGCTGGTGTCCAGGTACTTATGAAGCCGGTTCACAATGGATGCCATGACCTCAAAGGATGCCTGGCCCAGATTCACTAAACACACGGAGGTACAGAGAGGAGCAAATTAAGACATACAAAAAGATATAGACAAAAAACAGTGCAAGTGCACATAAAGTTACAGTATGTGTGCACAAAAAAAGTGCCACTTAAAAAAATTTTAATATTAATTTATATTCATCTTCTAAACAAAAGAAAATTCAAATTTAAGTGTCACTTTACTTGACATGTCTTTTCACTTAAATGTAATACAGTAACATACCTATCTGTCCAGCGATGACTGGTGGCCGCACTACAAGCAACACCAATTTGTCAAGAAGAAGGTGAAGGAATCGAACCACTGGCTCCAGTTGGGAAGAGTTGAGAGCCGCAATGCTGGACTTGAGCTCGGCCTCCAGGTTGTTCTCCATGATGCGCATGTCTCCTATCCTCACTGGGAACATGTGCTCATCCAAGGCATGTACCAAGGCAAAGAACTTATCAAGGTACTGGTCCTAGGGAGGAGAAAGTGAAGGATGCGGGCACAAAGGAGACGAGAAAGAGGAAGATTTGTTGGCAAAACAAATGCAGGACAATGCAGGAAAGGGGATATTAGGAAGGGAGGGAACAGAAGAGAAGAAGGGAGGGAGACAGAGATTGATGGAGAGAAAAGAGAACACGAAAAGAAGTGACCAAGCTCACAGAGAAAAAAAAAAAACCTAACAATGTTCAAGTTAGAGGAATGTGAGGGGAAAAAAGTGGGGGGGTGTTGAAGAAACAAAAGTAAGCTTGGATCTACTTGTCTGTAACTCTGAGCCGGCAAGTTGGCTCACCGCGTGGAAACCGCAAAACGAACATTACTACAAGAACACAGTAGAATCGAGCAAGTCTAATCTGCGCCAGGAGCAGTGATTTATGAGCACATTAGTCCCAGTTAAGCTCCTGGGGACCACAGTCAAGCCCTCCACACTACAGCCGACACTGAGATGGAGTAGACCTCAGTAAATAACTGGCGAGGTGAGCCTCACCCACTAATGAACTGGTGTTGGGAAGGAATTCCTGTCTAAATGTGAAATCACTGTGTGGTTGTTCCTCTCAATTTTAATTGGAATTTAAAATGATTACGTATGTGTGATGCTTGTAAAATTCTTTGGCAACTAATCTTAAAATAAAGCTGTTCTTCTTTATTCCCGAAAAGCAGGTTATTTTCTTTCCAGCAGCATTTCCCTTCAGCTCAAATATATACAGATGGTATCAACAGGAAAGACGGGGTAGAGGAAGGAGGATGAGAGGTGATGAGGTGGTCAGTAGAGCTACTGAATATAATACTGTTACCTGTGTGTGGATGGTTGAAACAGAAACCACTTCCACGTTGAACACTCCTCGATGGTTATCCACCCACTTCATCCCTGGAAGCGGAACCTGAAGGACAACAATACTTGGTTAAATCTATGCAACACTAAGAAAATTAACATTTGCAAACAGTGAGATTTGGGAGCATTGTTGGACCTGGATTATGCTTATAATAATAAGATCTTTAGACTGCTCCAAAGCCTTCTCATCCAAAAATAAAACAAAGACGTCAGTGAGTATGGATGAGGTTGCTCTCCCCCTGAAATATTACAGAAGGCATTCCAAGAATATCTGATATCATGCTTCAGCATAATATATTCCTCATACTCTCCTCACACACTCATAGGACTCTATGATGCCCGTCTGAAGCACACCAGTACCTCACCATGCATAGAACATGAATGAAGAACTTATAAAGCATGAAAAATATCATAACTGCCTCTTGAGATTTTATCTACACTAAATTCATGTTTTAATTTATTCATTCATACATTAAAACTGGTATTCTTAAAACATCAGTGCCTTACATCTGGGGAGAGAACAGAGTAGGACTGCGGTGGCTTTTCCAGAGACACGGGAAGACAGAAGTGCCCCGTCCTTAGACGCCCGTTCTGCAACATGGGGATCCACTAAAGAGGCAAGAAAATAAAACAGATTGAAAGAAAATACAGAAGATAAAAAACACAAAATCAGTCTAAGCCTGCACGAGCACCACAATGGTGAGAGTCCACATGGTTATTGTAGCTGTAGTGGTGATTGTTACCTACCGTGTATCCCACAGGGGTCTCCAGAGGTGTGTTCTGCTTCTGCTGGCAGCTGACATGGTAAAAGGTGAAGAGAATGTGGTGGTGGTCCGACAGGGAGGCAGGCAACTTGATCTTGACCTCATCATGAAAGTCAGGTGATCTGATGACAGCAATTAGTAACAATGATGCAGGACCATACAAAACAGTGTTACAAGCTACTTTATATTCAATGAATACTGGTAGACTGGTAGATTAGGAAAGACAACCACCCAAAATAGAAGCATTCAACTTAGGCCTGATAGCTATAATTATATTAGACAGGTTTACATGCTAGCTACAGACATATACATAAGTAATATCCATATATTCTATGTCCAGCTGAGTCCATTTATACCTTGGGAATCTTCGTCTCAAGGCAGAACAGTGGAAGTCAAGTGAAATAAATTATATAACACTTTACAATTTACTTCAGCTGAATTCTTTATACTCCCACAGGAGGAAACTTTGTCTATAAGCCAGTGCCCAGAAACAAACAATCCACAACTACAGCGGGGCCATCAACAAACCCACTAGGATTGCCTAAAGAGTGGAAATGACCATAACTGCTTAAAAGGGTCAGAGAAAGACCCTCATTTCTCATGGGAACAAACATTTTGGTTTTGGACCAGAAAAAAAAAATCCTCGAGAAGGAACAGCCTTCGCAGCAACTTTATCGCAGTAGAAAAGATTATGGGTAATTGGCAGGGCATATTACATAAGGTGGAAGCTTTCCACAACATATCTTATAAAAGAGAGCATTGTCATTCATTTTTCTCTAATTTGCCTTTAAAGGGCTGACAAGAGAAATATTGTCCCATTTCTGAGTGAAATGCAGACTGTAATTGATCATTAAGTATAAGCACTTATACAGATCCTGATGCATGATTGTCCTAGTCACAGTGGTACATTATTCACAGGTTGATTAATTTTGGCCTTGAATGTTTGACCCCTGGGTGACAAATGACAAACCACTGGCTGTCGTAAAAAAATACCTAATAGTGGTGATAAAATATTAGAGACCTCTCAACTCTTATGTACAGATGGAAGAAGCTTGTGCCAAGGACACCAGATGACAATATCCAGAGGGGTGACTCAACTCTTTCTTTAATGAATACCATCAAAGGTGGGGGTAATGGAGGTTTAAGAGTAAATGTCATGATGATGTTGAATTTAAAGGGAACATTTGAGAGTTAAATTACTGATTGTCACAGACACTGTACAGATTTTCAGAACTTACAGTTAATACAGCACTGTCTGTGATAATTATATAATGATAGATATTAATGATAGAAAAGCAAATGAATGTATGATTTTTGATCACAGGTGTGGTACAGCACGCTGTAGAGACTATTAAAACCAAGACACAAATCATTTACCGGTTATGGTACACCACAGCAGTGTAGGCCTCTTTAGAGAAATCTGCACAGCTGGACTTCCCAAATATCACCTAGGGGATAATAAAAACCAATACTGACATTCAGCGACATTGAAGCCACGTTAGAATAAATTATGACCATCTCTCAACATGTATATTTGTTAGCATGCATACAGCTGTAGGATAATACAGCAGCTTTAGTCACTACTTAATCACTTAATCAACATAAAACATCAAGAAGAAAAAGTCCTCAGTGGCCAACACAGTAACACATTCAGCTAAGACAGAGAATTTGTGTTACGGCTGACAACAATCTTATTGCATCTCATCATGACGTACCGGCATTGCATTGTTTGGATCCTCTCCATTCATAAATTGCACTTTCACTGTGATGTTGCGAGCAGAGCCTTGGCGGTTGGCAAAGTTAAGACTCTGAGGGTTCACGTACAGCAGATTCCTAAAACACATATTGCAGACACAAACACAAAGAAAACAAGGCACACCATAAATTATGTCACATCAGTACCAACACAAAAGAAACACTGACTAAAGATGGTATTAAACACACTGATTTTTTTAAATAACCCATCTTTTAATCAGATTTCTTAATAACCCATGTGAAAACCTAACTTAACTAACTAAACAATTATTACCACTATTTTGCCTTTCTCCAATGAAATATGCCTGTGTATAACTTACAATAATGTACATCATTAACTTTACATACACAAAATTAATTTATGTTATATAGTTACTCTATGTGATGGTAAAAAGGTAATAGCAATTTTGAATATAAACAGATGAGTTTAGTCTCTATAGTACATCTAAAAATGTTGCATAGTAACTTATCAGATGTATAAAAAAGCACAAGAAGAGACTTAATAACAGCAGTTGTTTCCTTCTTTTGTGTGTAACTTCAACCATGACCCGATCACTGAACCAAATATCCTTAAAAGTGTTTGACCTAGTTACCTCGCATAGTTACATCAGATTCCACAAACTGATAAATTTAAGGGGCAAGGCCCTCACAGTAGGTAAACCATGTTCTGATTGGTAAATGCGGGAGGCTTGGCCTGTCAATAACCACGGAGGGTGCAATCTAAAAATCCTAAACTGCATTTTTGTGGTCCTTGGCTGATTCTGCAGCCCAACTTGAGGCTTAAAAAATATTAATTTGATCTATTTTATATACAGCTTCTTGTGGTTTCCAGCAGATGTAACAGTACTGAACTGTCAAAAACAATGGTTGCTACACTGTTGGGAAGGATGAGGCTGCCCCAGAATAGGAAGTGTAAAGTAACCCAGGATCAGCTGACAAACCACAATGACGTAGTCGAGTCTGTGGGGGATGGCCCCACAGAGACCACAGCTGGAACCACAACTAACAAGGAGGCGTGGGAATCTCTCGTTTGATTATTAGAATTTCTTGTTGTGTTACCCTTCATCTAGCTTATCCTAACAATTTTAATGGCTGCTTTAAAGTGGGTTGTTGAACTTGATCTGAAATAGACCCCAAGATGACTTTACTGTAGCAAAGCTGAAATGCCCATATTAGCACAGATGGAAGTATCACTGATTGGTCAGTTCATCTCATCTGATTCAACTTTGGTTAATCAGTACATATGAAGAGTCTGAATGCAAACACTGCATTACAAACTCAACAGCTCTACTAATATACTAGTAGGAAATTACAGCAAAGCAGATAAATTTAACAAGTATTTTAACTTTGCTTACATTTCACAATTTCTACAAAAACATCACACATGTTTCAACTTGCGCATAAATATGGGCAGAACATGCCAGCTCAACAGAGAAAGGCTCCAGCAAGCCAGGTTAGGTTCAAACCCTTAACCCTTCTCGCTGTTAAGCCACAGCTCTACCCACTGTGCTGGAATGAAGGATACTGAATATCATTAGTAAGTTTATGCTGATCATGCATTCCTGACACATTTACTCACCCCATGGCCAAATTTTTCTTTTCTATAGGACCTTTTCTTTCTGCTCTGTTCATATGAAAAAACACAGCAGTCCTTCATTACTGAGACCTGAGGTAATCTATCCTTATTACCGCAATTGACTAGAAAGGGCTCATTAAGATGACTGTGTGGTATTTTAAGGTGCACTGTAACAGCCAGAGTGCAAAAATGTTTCCATTTTAAACCAGACAGCTAGAGGCAATATGGCATCCATCACAGTATTTACTGCTGTTTGTGACAGTGTAAATGTAATAATGTAATAATCTTCTCCTTTAATACAAAGTGACTGATCAGCTTATCAATAAAAGCAGACTAACAATAATTAATAGTCTCCACAAAACTTCACAAAAGTTGCAAACAGGACATTTTAATGTATACACGCCTGTATGAAAAAATTCAGTCTGGAAGGTCTTCTTCACATCGCAGCACAGGACACCTTTAAGCTTCATGTCTTACACAGAGGTTGGGAACCATGCAGAAACGGATGCCAAAAGTATAAATATTTATATTCCAATTAAATACTACACCAAGTCATTTCACTGATTAGTTCCTCCCCCTCTCTGGCTGAAGGTGAGCATATTTCACCAACACTGCAAGTCTGGTTGAAACAACTTACTAAGAGTTTCCCATAAAGATTGTTTTTTACGACAGGAATGATCCTTTAAAAGCTGCAAGCTAATCACTGAGCACTTCTTTAGGAACACCTGTACACCTACTTATTCATGCACAAAATCATGCCTATACAAGTCAGGAGATTAAGTTAATGTTCACATCAAACATCAGACTGAAAAAATATGATCTCTGTGACTTTGTTTATGCCAGACAGACTGGTTTGAGTATTTCTGAAACTGCTGATCTCCTGGGATTTTCAGGCACAACTGTCTCTAGAATTTACTCATAATGGTTTTAAAAAAAAAAAAAAAAAAAAAAACATCCAGTAAGCATCAGTTCTGAATCTAGTAGAGCACCTCTGAGATTTAGTGGAACAGGAGACAAAAATAGTGTGAATGTGCAGATGACAAATTTGCAGAAATGATGCGATGCAATCATGTCAACACAGACCAGAACCTCACTGAATTGTTTCCAAAAACTTGTGAAAACAATTCCACAAAGAATCGAGGCTTTGAGAGCAGAGGGAGGAACTACCCAGCACTAGTATGATGCTCCTAATAAAGTGCTTAGTGAGCATATATTTCCCATTTCATGTCCGGTGGCATTAAAAATATCACAAGGCATGACAAACTTGGAAAAAAAACGATAAGGCTGAGCAATAAAACCAAGATGATGAGTACACACTGTCCAAACTCTCTAACATCATTCATGCCCAGAAGCTCAACCCCGGCACAGATGACAGGCCCACTCCCCTCCCCACACAAAGAGAGAAGTAGGAGCGAGAGAAAGAGAGCTTGGTGCTAGGCTGATTCAGCAGGATGCTAAATCAAACCGGGGAGCATTAATTACACACAGCATTATCAATCAGAGCAAAGTGTGTGCAGGGTTATAAGGTTTGAGATTGATCAGGCTGATGATCCATCAAAAACCTGTGATGGCCATTGTTGGCTTTCTGCTGATCAGCTAAAGCTCTGCACCACAGATGGAGAACAGCGTAGGGTAGGGTGTGGTATGGAGCGGGGATTGGGGTTAAATGGGTGGTACAGAAGGGGAGGGGGGTGTATATGTCATTTGCTCACTGCTGTGATTTGTTTGTTCAGGAGAGGGAGGGCTCAAGGGGGGATTTGGGAGGAGGTGGGGTAAAGAGCTAAAACATAGTAGGGTTTAATGATCAGCTAATCCCCCCCTCCTCTACTGAAAGCGCAGTATATAACACAGAGCAGCCTGCTGCTCTCACATCATTTTAACAGCAAGGAAGTCTAGGTTATAGACAGAGGGAGAGAAAAAGGTGTTTAGAACAGCACAAAGTAGAGGAAGGCGAGAGCTATTAACAGTGTGATAAGATTACTGCTATTCAACATTCCAGGACTGGACAAGGAAATCATGATGAAGCTGTTTTGTCTGTTGCTGCTGCTGCTTGCTAATTCCATTGCTGCTGTTCCTCTGGAAAACTCAGGTAGAGAAGAACAACCCATCCTGCCCTCTCAGGCCTTAAGCACAGGACCAAGCCCTACTGAGGCAAAGTCTCGCTTTGCCATGCTGGACGATGTTCGCCTACTTGCGAACGGCCTCCTTCAGCTGGGCCAGAGTTTACGGGAGTTCGTCCACAAGACCAAAGCCCAAATCAACGACATCTTTCAAAAGCTGAACATTTTCGACCAATCTTTTTACCAGCTCTCAGTGGTCACGTCAGAGATCAAGGAGGAAGAGGAGGAGCTGAAGAAGACCACCAATTTCTTGAAGGCCAACAATGAGGAGATTAGGAACCTGTCACTGGAAATCAACTCTAAGATCAACAGCATCCTGCAGGAGCGTACACAGCTGCAGAGCAAGGTGGGGAGCCTTGAGGAGAGGCTGAAGGGACTGTCACAGAGTATAGTCCCTGCTGACCAGCTTAGTGAAATCACAACACTCAAGGTAAGCAGCTAGTAAGTGCTGAAGCAATTCCTCTGAGTTCTTCATTTAAGTCTGCATCAGTTAGTGGGTGGTATGTGCATATCAAAAGTAGTGAAAAGTAAGCAAATAAAAACTTCATCAAAAGTTTCTCTCAATTTGAGTTAACAATAAAAATGTCTTTAATGACCTCTGCTAACTTCAATCCTTGTGCCACTTAAATTATCACTGCACAAGCTTCATATGATCATGAACTGTTGCATTATTGTTTCCAATTCCACTTGTAACAATACTTGTTACTGATTCTGACTTCTGAGGAAACTGATATTCAAACTGTAGTTATCAATTTGTTCAATTTATGTCACTTAGCAGCCGCTCCTCAAAACATTTTGAAATACAACATATATGTAGGGAGAATGATTAAACACTGTTTTCATTATGGCTTTCCCAGGAAGTGATTGAAGCTCAAGAGAAAACAATCACCAATCTGCTGAAAGCTGTGAAAGAGCAGCACGATCAACTTGACCACCAGAAAGTCAAGATTAAAAACCTGGAGGAAAAGGTAGAGAACTGAAATATTTCACCACATTTTGCCTTTAAAAGCCAAACATCTGTTTACTTTGAGAATAGGTTCTGCTCTAGGAATATGGGGAGGGATTCAACGTTTCTTCTAGGGCTGACAACATAATTTAACACTGCGGATTCATTTGCATTCCCTTGCAGCTAAGCTATGACAGTTTTCAAGATACGGTCGATAAGCCAGTGGATTCAGACGCTGCAGCTCCTAATATGTTTGAATATCTGATGGGAAACTCAACTGGTCTGGACACAAATGGTGAGTATATTATCAGCTGTTCAAAATGTTGGGAGTACATATGAAATGTCTAAAAGTAAAAAATTTGGATGTATTAATTTTGGTTTTGTGTTACAGATCTCCCCATAGACTGCAGTGAGTTGTTTAAAAAAGGGGAGGCAAACAGTGGAATCTATGTCATCAAGCCAAACCGATCAGAGCCATTCAACGCTTACTGTGAAATGGGTTCAGGTGCGTGAACACCACAGCAATCTAAGTTCTCAGTGAGAACGTCAAAATACATTTTTTTGTGTTCAAAGGCACTGACATTTAAAAGATGAAGCAATGGCATCTCCACTCAAGAGGCAAGGAACAAAAAACAAAAGGTTATCAAGCTAGATATCCACAAGAACAGGTTATCAGAGAGGGCAGACAAAAGGCTGGATATCCCATTTACATTATCTATGATAAGAAAGCTTCCTGACTATGTAAACTTGTGTGTGTGACTTGTACAGCAGTTAACTCAACTTGAAATATACTTCTCATCCACTCTGTAGATGGAGGTTCAACTGTCATCCAACAGAGGATCGATGGTTCAGTGGATTTTGACCAGACATGGGAAAAATATGAGAAAGGCTTTGGAGAGCTGGAAAGTGAGTAAATTGTTTTACATTTTTTATTATATGCCACTTTTACTATTTGTCAAAACAATATACAACTTGATTTACACCTTTTCCTTACTTGTAATAAGTGCACTTAAGATAATATCCCTGTGTCCATACATACTTCAAGAAGTACCTAACAAGAATCTGAATCTACTTTGCTGCTGAAATTTAGTGATTAAAAATACACATATATATATATATATATATATATATATATTATATTACAAAATAAAAGCATCTGAAGATAGCCCTGGAGCACTGATCATTTAAACTGAATGCAACCTTAACCTGCAGACTTTTTTTGGTCAGGAAGGACATTAACAAATACTTCCTGTAGGAGTGGTCATAGGAAATGGTTTTGTTTTATATCAGCCCTGAGTGGACAAAGTGATTTCCTGTATTATGTGAGTGCACAGCAAGTTTTGGCAACTTTCCATTCAGTAGTCACTGGCTCAGACAGCTGCTCGTGGGTGCAGTCGTGCTACATTCCAAAGAATGGCTCCTGCAGCCATGAATTTTAGTCGCACCGCTCTTTCGCAACTACCTACCCAATCATTATACCTTACAACTGACTGCAGCATGCTAGAGCAGGCCAAGGGAAACATCTTGTCTAATTAAATATGGGTGACTAAAAGCCTATTGGAGATTAATTACAAATTGATGTGACAGACTACAAACTTTGAGACTCCTTGCTGACAGACAAACACATTAACAGACATAGAGGATCAGAGGATTTTTTTCACAAATACTGATTTATGTTTAATGCAGAGGACTTCTGGCTGGGTTTAAAGAAGATCCACAGTCTTGCACAGCAGGGAGCTTACATCCTACATATTGATTTGGAGGACTGGAAGGAGGAGAAGCACTGGGCTGAGTACCGATTCTCACTGGACGGTCCTTCGAAGGACTACACCCTCCATGTCAGCCATTTCTCTGGTGACCTGCCTGATGCCATGGCCAACAGCACCGACATGAGATTCTCCACAAAAGACAGAAATAATGATAACCACCGAAACTCCAGCTGCACTCGCAATAACACAGGTAAAGTGTCGGACTGGATCCCTACCACAGCGATAATCTAAATAATAAGATGCACTGCATATATTTCTGCTATTTTATCCATCAAACAATGGTTGTTGTTGGTGATATAAAAACAACTGTTGGACTAGATCATTTTGTCAAGACTAAGTTAAGTTTAACTTATGTCTCTTGTCCTGACTCTTTGGCAGGTGGTTGGTGGTTTAACGGCTGTGGAGAAACCAACCTTAATGGAAGATATCTGTGGCTGAGAACAAAGGGACGCTCTGTAAGGAGGAAGGGCATTTACTGGAGGCCTGGTACAGGGCCCTCATATTCCCTCAAGATGACCAAGATCACCATGCGACCAGCCCTAACTGCTGAAAGTGTCAACTGAACCCCACAACTCATACCTTCTCCTAAAATATACTGGCATCTTTCACAAACAGTAATAATATCTAATGCTTATCCAGAATGTTTCATAGACTGGGAAAGCGAAGTAACACAGGCATTATATATGTCTATGACTCTAAATTCTTAGTTTATGTGCAACATTAAGCTGATTGCTTCCTGACACCATTTTGTTAAGAGACTGATGCTGACCAACAGATAACAGGCCAAAAATGTCCGAAGTCAGAAAGCACTGAACTGTCTCAATGATGCAACAAATGCCACACAGGTCGTTAACCTACTGGGTCTGATCCAGCGAGGACAGTGGAACTGTTATTATGCAACATCTGCAATCACTTGCGAAATGGACATATTGATCCATAATCAACAGCCTGATTCAGTGCTGGTTGCAAAATGTCACAGTACTGTAGTAGGAGAGATTTCTGTTAGGAGATATTACAAATACAATTGGTATAATTGCTTGGCTTTCTTTTTGGTGAACTTGCACATTTGCCAACTTCTAAACTATTTAAAAATTCTATTTTTGTGATTTTTGTGACTAGCATGTTCCCAGGAGCTACACACACACACATATGTAAACAGGTTATTACATAAAGCATGCAAATGATATAAGCACTGCAAACCCTGCTTCTCCTACCTTTCAAAAAGTGTCTATACTGGTGAATTTTTCCAATAAAGCCTTGTATTTTTTTCTAGTATTATACACTGCTTCACCCCCAGTGTCATTGTAATAAATCTAATAAGTGGGGGCAATGTCAGCAGTCAAATACAGTACAAAAAGTTGGAGATGCAAAGCTTTGGCAGCGTACTGATAAGCTTTTCTCCTTTGTTTATTCTATGTTCTCTGTTTTTTACTCTGTAAAGTATTTAAACCATGTTCATGCTATGATATGATTAACACTGGTACTGTTAGAAAACATAATTTCCGTGTATTTCCTATGTTATTGAGTCATATTGACTCTTTTCATTATTTCAATATAACTAACTGTATTTGTATTTGTATGTGCCTCATACTAACAACGTCGCCCTGACAAGTAGCTATGTGCTATGTGCAAATCATATTTATGAAGACAAAATAAAAATCTAAAATGACTACATTTTTGATATTGTATTGACCTGCCCTGAGGACAATTTTATTCTTAAAACTTTTGAGATTTCCATCTGGTAGCAGTACTCAGGTTCAATGCCCTGTAATACTCAGAATTAGAGATAATAGATAAGAATATTAAACAATACGGCCTGCAGAAGACTTATTATCCAATATAAATCCCATATAAAACTGCAACACTGATTTTCCTCCACCCAGTCCTCCTAGTTCTTTATGATGGACCAGTTAGGTCTGGTATTAGTTAATCTACTATAGGAAGGCACCTGTTATCTCCAGACCTGCTACTGTGAGGCCCTGTCAGCAGCAACGTCTGGTAACAAGAACATCTTTCCAAGTGACCTTGACAAAAATAGCTCTTGTTCAGATGGAATATGTACACAGCGCACTGGCAGACATGAGGTGAACATTAACGAGCCCCAGTGTCGGTCATCACTGTGCAAAGCTTGAATTGATTTATACTGATTTCTAGAGATGTGCTTTGATTCACAAACATGCGGTTTGCATCTTGCTCAAGAAACATGTGGCATTTTGCCTATATACACAATTTACAAATATGGGTGACTCAAAGCCAAACAACAGCTGCTAGAGGCAATATCCCTCCATAATTCCCAGAAAACAAAACAATTTCCCAAAAGGAAGTTAAATTAAAAAATGGGTTTTGTATAGATGTAAATTTGAACATTAGCCAATGGCGCTATACCTTAGTAACAGGCAACATAAAAGGGCTATGTTGAAATACATTTAAAATCAATTCATCCAAAACTTGATTTAAATTTAAATCCATTTAAAACATGTAAGTAAGGCATAAGAGCTTCTTTTTCAACACACAGAAAGATTTTTCCATACCTGTATGTGGTGTTTGGCACATAGACATCCCTGGCAGGGAACTCCAGGATCTCCCTGGTGGGGCGTACCCTGCTGTCTGGGTAAGGTTTAACCTGCAGGAGGTCAGGGGTCAGGCAATAGTGGGGGTTCTCTGGAGCTGGAGAAATGTCCAACTTCAATTGGGCTGTGGTGACAGTCACAGAGAGAGAAAAGGAGATAACTGATCTGAAACACAATTGGTTCACTTCCTCAAATGTCTGTGAAATTCAGGGGAATCATGATAGTAATTAGAGAGCATGAGGTTAACAGCAACTAATGGGATTAAAAACTTGAAGGATGCTCTGTTCTGTGATGTTTATACCTGTGATGGGTCTGAGTCTCCTCAGTACTGAAGAAGGCCTTCTCATGTCTGCTAAGAACTTATACAAGTCTTCATCACTCAGCCTGTCCCCCTCCTAAAACACACATGCAACACTTTTAAGAAAAAAGAGGAAGCACACCTCAGCTATGTCAGCCATGCTCCACTTTGTGTGTGCATACATCCCAAGCAGTGTATAAAATACATATAGTTCAGACTTGTTTGCGTGGACTTAATGTATGTGGTTGTGGGGACCTGTTTGAAGAAGTTGGTGATGGTAAGTGTTGCAGGTCTAAAGCCTGTCAGACTACACGACTCGTCTCCACTGGTGGTCCTCTCCAGGGAACGCCTTCCCATTATGCTTGAGTTTCTCCGTTCTGACCAGGAGCCTTTTCTCTCTGCATAGACATAAAAAAAGGTTTTAAAATCTTCAATTGAGTTTATTGACAGAATAACACATACATTTCTCTGATCTGCCTAGCAACAAAAAGGCGGCAATCACGGTCAGTATCACAGATACTTTCTGAGGTCAAAGGTTAGACAAACACCAAAAGGTCAAACTCAAAATAACACACAAAGATCAATATGGCTAGAGGCTTTGTTTGAATGTTGTGTTTTCTGTTTGAATTTGCTTTATGTACTATTTGTGGTTGGAAAGTTGTTTTCAGATAAAGACTTTACAGTGTGGTAATGTACTGACATGCTCATGAGCCTCATGCGTGACTTTCAGGCCTCTGTTACAGCTTCTGTCCCCTGATAACTATGTGACATTGAGACTGAGAGAGGCTAGAAGCATAAAAATATTGATGGGAGCCTCCACACTGTTACTGTTAACAACCTGATACTAAGATACATATGTTTACAGTTACAATCCGAATGTCAGACCTGAGAGGCTCATCTCCAGCTCTGTATCTCTCTCAAGACTGCCAGCACTGTTAACAATGTTCATTAGATGGATAGCGGTCCAAGCGAAGGGCATTCGGTAGCGGCCAAGACGTTGGCAGAACTGCTCTGACTGGCCGCGAAGCTTCTCCAGCTTCTCTTTATTCTATAAAAAGACATGTTAAGTTAGTTATATCTGTGATTTCAAAAAAGAAACACAGCTTACAAGTGTACATATTCATTCATTGATTAAAAAATGTATTATACACTGTGAAATATTTCAGCAATAAAATGGATAGAATTGCCAGGAACAAGGATGTTGCTTTACAACTAAACATGTGGCTTAGTATACTTGTTATCTCCTATAAGAATGTATTACTATTGTTAAAATACACCTGAGACTATGTGCAATCCAACACCTAAATCACAATGATCATACCTTAGCAGCATCTGACTCTTTGAAGACCATGTAGGGCTCAGCACACTCTCCAATATCACCTTGCTGCAGTACCTTTTCCAGCTGGGGACAGAGCACACACAGTTTACAGCTACCACATTCACGCACAGCAATGAGGTGATCATACATGACAAAAACTGACTGTAAAATAGTTTCTCAAATATATTCTAATTATCTGATTGGCCCACATATAAGACATATAAGAATATGCCCCAGTGGTTTAATAGAGGTATTTTATGTTTGATTTTTACAAGAGAAAGGGATTCAAGGATTACCTATTTATTTATTTATTTACAAAAACGAGATTTGACATGATGGGGAAAATTATGGGATAACTGTCTTACCTTGATGACCAGGAAGACATCCTGGGAGGGGTAGGTAATAGAAAATATGGCAGAGCGTGCCAGCGTGGAGATAGCCGCTGTCTGAATGTGTGGACGCAGCATCGCCTTCGTCTGCTCGGAGTTCAGGTCGAAGAAAAAGTTCTCTGATATCTGAGGGACACATACAAAAAGATAATTATGACATGTTCATAGCAAGAATGTTAAATTTTATACTACAACCACAATATGACAACCATTAGTATCCAATCAGTTTCTGAATGAACGGCTGTGTTACTGCAACCTGATTTCTTGCTCATGGTGGCTGACAAACATGATAACATTTCAGTGACAAATGACCCACTTGAGAAATAACAGAGCTCCTGTGCAGAGCAAAATATACGAGCGCTCCACTTATCAAGGCAAGTGCTACCCTCTAGTGTCTGTCAGCTAAAGGGGAGCAGAAAGAAGAAGGTGAACCTCTCCAGATAGATACATAGTTCCACTGTATGATTTAACTGCATTCCTACAAGCATAACAGGGCTACAACATAAAATTTTATAGTCCACTCATCAAATTCGTTTTGGCCTCCCAACAATTTTAATGGTTTGCAGAAGTGACCCAACAACTCAGGGCTGAGGAAGCACTGAAGAAAGCATAACAGCTTACCTTTTTCTTTTCCTTGACATCGTATAAGGCCAAACTAGCAAATATGGGTTCAATTTCGATCTCGAACCTTCAAGGGGAGAGAAAAAGGAGTGGGTCAGCAGAAAGCAGCAGTAAAATAAAAGAGCTAAAAGGCTTTTTTCCCCCTGAAAAAGGCTGTCCACCACTTACTTCAAGGACAAACACTTGACGAGTAGCCTCTGGCCAAAGTGTTCTTTAGGTACTTCAGGCACGCAGTGGCGCTCAATAGGCTCCTCCTACACATTCACATAGAGGGTCACATACAAAAAAACAGGAAAAATGGTCAAAACAACTGTGAATTTCTGTCTATGCTATGGTGAAAAACTCTTAACATTTAATTAATGCAAATTTATTCATTACAAAGACAATTACAGGCATCCAGGGACTGATTTTCAAAACAAAGATTGAGGTCAATGTTACTAACAAATTTACACTGCAATTACAGTTTAATAGTGACTACCAGAAAAAAGCTCCAACATGGGTAGAGGGCTTTACTTTACCTCATCGAGAGCAGGGTGCAGAGCGAAGAGTTCGCGGTGGCGGTTGGCCTTGCGGTGCTCTTCATTGTGCCTGTCAATTTCCTCGTTGGGAGCACGGTCAAGCAGGTGAGGGAGGAGGGCATCAGGGAGGGAGTTCTTCAAGTCAAAAATGCTGCAAGCCCAGCTGCCACGTGGAGTGTCATCTATGGACATCGACCGCCGCTTCAGGTCATCCTACACAACATCCAGCACACATAAATATGAGTCTCAGGCACACCCGTGCACAAAAACAAGATTTTAGGAAGCTCTGGTACCTGGTCATCCTGGTAGCTGCTGCTGTCTGGCATCTCATCAGCCTCAAACACCTTGTTTGGGCAGGCCTTTCTGACGTTCCTTTTGCTTGTCCAGAGTGTTGGGGTTGAAACCTGTACCGAGCTTGTGATATCTGAAGGAGCAAGCAGTCATTTAAGAAACAGAGATTAACTGAACAATATTGTCAGTGGTCTACATAGTTAGTATATTTTTCAAAAAGAACCCCAATTCTAAAGAGAAAAAACACGATGAAGCCTTACTTTCTGTTGACAACAGCCCAGTCTTCTGTGTAGGATCTGACACAGTCTCTGACATGAGGATCAGTGTCCCTGCAGCAAGACACACTCAATCAGTCAAACAAGGTTTATTTTAACAGCAAGAGACAGACTTTAAAGGCATTAGTCTAAGTGAATTAAGATGACAGACTGATGTTGTATCATCTTTTTGGTACAACATGCAGTGACGCACGCTTCTGATGTTTTTGCCACCTCTTCTGAAATACCAAGAGCCAGAGCTACAGTAAGTGAAGGCATTGAGCCTGTAGGTTTTTCATCTCTAAGTATCTGCAGCTTTTTCAATAATTAAAATCAACAATAATAAAGGCTGACAGAACACACAGCATTACAGAGTTACACGAAGCAGTCAAAGCCAAACATTACTTCAAATAGAACTAAATATGTCTCTGCTTTTTCTCATAAATCAGTGCAGTGACTAATCAGCACTACTTGGCAAGCTTTAGAAAAAAATGCCTGCCTCTTCCCAAAGTCACTGTAACTTGATAGTAAGAAATCTTTCCTGTAGAAAGTAGTAGTAGTATGATTATGTACTATATTAAACTTATATGTGAAACTTACTGAGTGTAGTATCTAATATAATGCAGCAAGAGAAGCTGGAGAGATGGAGTTAGCAGAGGTTCATGGCCATGTGGCAAACAGTTTAAAGAGGGTGACTTGGCAAGTGGTAACACTTTGCCACTGAGAAAATGATAATTGGGTCTGAAAATGAAAATGAAATGTGGAACTAAGTGCTCACAATTCTCTTTGCTGAGAAAAAAAAACTGAACATTCACAGTAAATAGGGTGTGAGATTGTACTTTAACTCCACACTTGCTACTTTAGCCTCTTTCAACCATGCAGCAGTCTTACCCTTCCTCAGGCACAGCTTGTACCACTGTGCGACACTCCCTGGGTGTGTAGATGACCTCAATGTCATCTGGGGGAAACTCAATCAGATCCCTCAGGGGACCTGACTCGACGATGGGAGGGTGAGTGATGAGGTACTCCTCAAAATCCACTGGCTCCACTGCCTCTGTGAGGGGAACCTGAGGGAGAGGAGAGATCAGAAGAATGGGGAAAGTCAATTAGCTGTGAAGACACAGTCAGCTGTTCGGTCCTCCTGTCTACACCTGTTCTTACTTTCAACTGTACATAAATGTCTTGGTAATGCATTAAAGTCCCATACAACCTCACAGGAAAGTAGCAGAGTTATGGCTTATTAGTCACTCTATGAATCTATACTAAGTATAGCACCAACAGGTCCAAAATATGAGGTCATTTCAGTTATTTCTGTTGAGAGAGCAGTTCTAACTTCTGGATCATCTTTCATTCTAAATGGGAAAATCAATTCTAAGGAAGACACATCTGTGATTTGGGCAATTGTTTTAAAATGCCCTCAGGCTGATACAAGTAACCAGATTAGTGAGTGTGCTACTTCAAGCATAGACTAATGGTTTCAAGCGTCTTAGTCTGTTTTTAAAATGATTAACCCAGGGGGAATCTTTCTTTCAGCAGGTTCAGTTTAAGTGAGCGTATGTTTGTCTCTCTCTGTCTCTCTCTCTCCCCCTCTTGAGGACTTTCAACACAAATACCTCTCTCAATTTAATTAAAAGCCATCTGAAGCCTAATTAAGGATGAGTGGGGGAGTATTTGCTGGTGTTTGGGCTCAGAGTCGCTGAGGGTCAATTGGCACCACCCTTTTAATAAACATACTGTCTGAGCACAAACACTGTTAACACTAGAAAAACACTGCAGCAGACACCAGATGTGGTGAACAGGCCAATCAATGGCTATCCCTCATGGTATTTAGCAAGACATAAACAACAGTTGTGCAGACACTTAAATAACCACAAACTAGACTGAAAATGACATCCTTCTCTCAGGTAGTAATACTGTAGTAGACTGAAGTCAGATATTACTGTTGTTAATGTACTTGATTAAACTTTGGTTAAGGCTACAGATGACAAAAGGAACCAAGTAATTAATAAGTCAGTATTTGATCATTTGATACTGAGCAGTTAGCAGTTAGCAACAGCAGTGAGAGGTGACTCAGTCTTGAGAGTGACAACTGAGCATAACACATTCTTGTTTTCCAAATAGCATCGCTTACAATTTCTTTATACCAAAACACATCAGGGCACGTAAGAGGATGATTTATATATATATATAGTTTTTTATATATATAGTTCATGTATTCATGTTTGTTTCCCAATACAAGCAGACATCAAAATTTTAATCTAAGTGGAAACAATTAACTGTATCATAACTGTTAAGAAAAAAAACACAGAAATGGTATTTTTGGCAGTTTAAAAGGTTTTCAGACAATACAGTTTAAGGTGCTATAAAACTAGTATGTTGATTCAAGCAATGCTCTGGACTTTCAGGAGTCTTTGAGAATACTCACTGTGTTGCTCGTTGTTGTCCCAACATTGAGGTTTTTGAATAGTTGTGGGGAGCCCCCATACTGGCCAGCTATCTGCTTCCTGACCTCTGCTGCCACAGTCCTGCAAATAGAGGAGAGATAGAGGAGAGAGGTTTAATACAGTCATTATGAAAAGTCTGTGTAATGATCAACTAAGCCGTCTGGCTTATTTGTATTTATATCATGATTAACAGTTCAGATCTCAAACGTTAGCGGTCAAAGTAAGAAAACACATCTGTGTCAGTATCACAAACGTGCAAATTTGCGATATCGGGTGCCAGATGTATGGTGGTAAAGATTATTTGTCTGACCCCTTTTTGTAACATGGCAGGGAATAAATGGGAAGTTAAAACTAAATGAAGTAGCTTCTAAGCTCATTTTTAATTAAAGCCTTTAACCCTGAAGCCCAGGTGAGATTTGACCATTTGTCTGTGAAACTGAAATAAAAGAGAGTAATAAATGCAATATGCATTTCAGTATGAAGATGTTATTCTGGGGAAAACCTAAGGAATGCTGTTTAAGATGAGGCTAAGCAACAGGATTACACTTCTTGTCCTTATATGATTTTCTCTAGTGTCTCTGCTCATAGACTTCAAATGTCGCCTCAGACAGGATCATATATTACACCCAGACAGAGGAAAGAAACAAATAAAAACCTCTGGACCCTAGTGGTCAGCACAAAGCTCTGCTATAGCCACACACATACACAAGTCCTCTAAATCACAGCAACCACCAAAACCACTCAGAGACTTTTGCCTTGAACAAAACAACAACGCAGCAAGTAGCCCGAAGTGACACAAACAAATAACAAATTAGAATCAAGGATAAAGGCTAGACACAAAAGATTCAAGGTTATGTTGCACAAGTAACATAGAGTCTATGAGGAGACATGGTTATTATTATTATTATTATTGCACTTTTCTTCATAACCAACAAGCTGACCAATTTTCTTTCTCTCTGCTCTCCATCCAAAAGCAAAATCACAACAACTAGTCTGAAGGTTACTTTGATCTGTTGGCCATGATCACAGCAAGGATTAGGTGTGATCCAGACAGTGAGATCATTGCTAACCTCAAACCTAAGTCTGGTTTCTTCACTGCCACCACAGTGCTGAGTTCACGTCTGCTCCATGTACACAAACAGGTGATCCTGAAGCCAGACACAAGGCTGCAACACAGATGAGGTCAAGCAAATCACTGTGAGCAGAAATGTAATATGAAAGCTGCGTGGTTCACCTTGCAAGCTTAAGATAAACATGATCATCTACAGTAGTAAGGATCCAGTGGCCTCTGCAGTGCAGAGCTGTCATCACTGGAGAAACCAACAAACACATTCCACAGTCCTCCGCAATGCCTCTTACCAGACCTTTACTAGCACTGGTCACTGCACAGAGGAATAACTTCATTAAACAAACAGCTCCTGAGATTTTCACTTCAAGGTGGTGAGCAAACAACAACTTATACATACAACAAAGTAGGCAACTGAAGTTTATTATAGAAGCAAACCATTCAACTGAAACATGTGATTTAAACCTCTGGGCAAAGCTGCTTTAGCAACTCACTAAATTTGTCTCAGCATGTGACATGATAAGCTAACTCACTTTTATTATTAACAGCATGCCAAAACAGGTGGAGTGAATAATATCAACATGGTAAACTGCTACCACTGACCTAGGAGTGAACACAATATATAAGGCAATCTGTCATTCATAACTATGCCCTTTATTAAGGTTAGATTGTTTTTTTTATTATTGAGGCTGTGTCAGAAAGTTACCACCTTATCTGTATTGTAAATTTTGAGGCCACTGTTTGTGATATTGTGATAAATGGTGGTATTATACTGTAAAGTATGTGTAGCATCACTGTATCATCTGAGGGTTCGTTAGTTGACTCTTATTAGGCATCTGTGAATCATCCTGTCAGAATAACCTGCCAGGAGGGGGGCTTCCCAGTGCGTATAAATCAATATGAAATTCCAATAATTGGATGTGGTTATGATTAATAGCTGGATTAAGGCTGTAATAGAAATACATACTCCTCCAGTCTTGAGGTGAACAATTAAATTAAATTCTGTAGGCACACAGCAGCAACAACTTCAAAATCCAATCTAACTCTTAATCACCTTGTTGTATTTTTTAATCTATGGTTAAATAAACTATGTTAACAATCTTAAAATGGAAGAAGAACATCACTGAGGTAGATGTGCAAGGCCTTTTGGAAAAATCCAGTTCTTCCATATGGAAAATGAAAACAAGCGACAGCAGGCATTTCTCCTTTCCAAAAACCTCAGATGGTCAAAATAATCTCTCCAGAAGGGCGTTAAATCTTATTTCATCCATCTCATTTTCATCCAGACACTGGTCCAGAGAAAAACTGAACCAAGAAGCTGGCAAATATAACTGGTTTGCATAATAGCTGCTAGAAAGACTTGACTGTGACTTAAGTGATCAGCTGGGACAATGACTAAAACATGTTTATGTTGATGATTGAGTGAGACAACAGTTCATCTCTACCAAAGCATATCTATCTATCTATCTATCTATCTATCTATCTATCTATCTACCTACCTACCTACTGGTTGGGATGATGGTATTTGACAGCACAAAGCCCTTTGTTAAAGAGATTACTTTAATCTGTCTAAGGGGCGGGGAAGAGGTTATAATATCGCTGTTTGACGGCTGCTGAGGGAGGCTTTTGTTTCCAGGCCTTCTGTCTTGCAGGTATCTGCTCAATCCCGTAATGAGGTTTTGCTTAAAATAAGTCAACAAAGTTCAGTCACATCTCCTCTATCAGTACCAGCAGTACCTAGCTGTGCACTGTTAGCTGCTGTATGCAAGATAGCTAACTAGCTGTCCAAAATTAACGGTTTACAATTTGGAGTAAGTGCCTTCGTATAGGGATAACGGTTATAAACCTAACTCCTCTCTGGGCAGGATAAACTCATTAAAACGATATTACATCCCGTCTCTTTGTTGGCATTCAGTGCCGCTGTCTGTCTGGGTGGGTCTGAGCATCTTTGCCGATGTGGCTAACAAGCGGCTAGCTCGGAGCAGCTAGGCTGCGCTGGCGGCTGGGCCTCCTCCTTCTTCACAGGGTTCCCTCAGCGGTGGGTCTGAGGACGACCTATATAAAAGCGACCGAGTGTTCGGGGTGTCTTTAACGAGCTCGTCTCGGGGGTCTCGAGTCTTTACCTGCTGATTTTTTGGGCGAAGGCGCGGCGTTCAGCCATGGCAGTGGCCGCTGATGTGCTTTAGCGAAATTCCCAGGCAGGCACGCAGGAAGCAGGCAGACTCCGCTTTCCACTCACTCACTACGGCCACAGGGAAAACGGGGAAACTGGAGAATGGAAGCATTACCGTAATGACGGTAATGATGTGCAAAAGAACACACCCAATGAAAAGCTCCTGCGCACTGTACTAGGAGGAATAAAACTAAACTCCCAACAGCTGGACAATTTAATTTGAGGATTTCACATAATGTTCACCATTACAAATGTGATTTACATCTGCACAAAAATTGTAGAAGTGGTGGAATATATAATATTTTAAAAAATATTGTTTCATTAGTTATTATATTAGGATTTTTACCTGGATGAAAAGTATTAAATCCTTTTTACACAATGCAAAGTAAGTACAAGTTTAAATATTTTTATGTATGTTTTACCATATTTTTTCCCATTCTGAAATTAGTGATAGAAAATCTAAATCTCCTTTTAAAAAGTGTTGCTGATTATTAAGCCTTAAGCATTATTAATCTGCTGAAAAATTATTTTGTGTTGCAATTGGTTGCTAATTTTTCCTTTAAAATGACTAAATTATTATTTGGTCATCTAAAGTTGCAGAATAATTTTCTGTTAATCGACTAGTCAATTAATCATTTAATCATTGCTCTAGATTAAACTTTCAGTAACAGTTTTATTTGTTGCTTGTGGTTGTTACGTGTATTTTTTAACCCTTTTAGTCCTTTTCTCTCAGGTCTGACCACCTTTTAGTAGAAGTCTTATTCTCCATCTTTTGTACTCTGCAATATAAATATATATCCGATTTCTCTTGTGCTGTAATTGCTTTAAAAATCACCGAGAGAACACAAACTCTGTAATGCACATGAATGCACAGGAAAAAAGATACTTAGTTTAAGCTTTACTTATAATGTAGTCAAATTGATTCCTCTGTTATTGGGATCTCGTCTTTTAAGAGAGAAAACTAAATATACACTATGAGAAAAGAAAATCACACACTTTGGTTCTGTATTCGAAAAGCATTTATAAGTCTCAAGTGATAAAATGATAAACGTCAAATTATTTGGTAGGATAAAAAGTTTATGAAAATATCCCAATTGCAATATAACTTGAAAAATAAGTAAGTCTAATAATTGTATCGCATTAACTGGTAAAAGCTCTACACTCATTAATGTTGTTCATGATGTTTCATATAGATAATCAAAGGGGCACATTTTTAGATGACCATCAACACAGTACTGTAATAACAACGTTGTGAAGGTGAAAATCAGGAGCGATGCTGTGAAGCTGGCACAAATGTCCATCTTGCTTTTTGATCGTGGCCCTGCCTTTACACAACACAGAGCGCTTGTTTTGCTACAATATCCCACTCGAGCGGAATATCCACTTAAGACGGTGTGAATAGTGGGTTGAAACACCGCCCTCTCGGGCTACTCTGACTTTTAAATCGAGCCATCGGAGACCTGCCTCTTCCTTCTCTCCTTGGACCCGGCGGAAACACCGCGAGATCAGCTGACTTGACTCTCCTACTTCCTCAAAGTGTAAACATTGGCAATCGCAGGGCAGTGTGAGGCCACGGAGCAAATCATGAGCAACAGACTATATGTGTTAGATTGTCTGTATAACACAATGTGACGTTTGAAGCTTTGTGCGGAGCTACGAGAGCAGCTGTGAGCGGCAGAACAGCTGATCGAAGGAGCTCAAAGGTAACGACGGATTCACTGCAAGCTGTGATTTCATGTAGTTTTTAACTGTGAAGTGATAACTGCTACACTCAACTCTGTGTGCGTGCGTGCGTGCGTGTGTGTGTGTGTGTGTCCGTGTGTCCGCTGTGTACCAAGGTTTGTATGCTGTGTGGGAATGGGTTCCATCCCCTCTTGGTCCAAATGGAGAATAAAGGGAGCGACGAGGTGGAAAAATTGAAGACAAAGTTCTTGTCAGTGTGGCACAATGTGAAGTACAGTAAGTAATTTTCTTGAGGCCAGAACACACACACACACACACACACACACACACACACACACACACACACACAGAGTACTGCCATCCATGCTTAGTCGCCTGTGTCCACTTTGTTTCATGCATCACTGCAGTGCCGTGTCGACCTGTCGATATAACTTAACTAAATTTGAATTTGTAGCCTCCCCTAAATTGGTATCAGTACAATTGCAATGCAGAGATACCAACAATAACATGTACTGCGGACACAGGAGGAGCACAAATAAAACATGCTCCACAATTCAATGAGACAAGAACCTACTGCTGTTGAGTCAGCCCCTTAAAATAGTTCTTTGTCACACTGTTCACACTAGTTTGTGTGTTTTCTTTCAGCTCACTAACACTAAAGTTTCTGCTGTTTCTGTTTATCCCCCTCAAAAAACACACAATGTGGTTATTCCCTGCATTTAATGTAACAGGAAGTGGGGAAAAAACAGAATACTGCAGTAGGAAGAAATCTTGGGTCCAAGCCAGAACATTGAATGATGGGAGTAGGTGTGCCAGTCAACTAAGTAAATAGGTTTTATCAGAGCTTGTTGTGTCTTTAACCATAAAAACAAAAGCATAATATATTGACTTTTTATTGTGTGTCTTAGGTTGGGCTCTGAAATCAAAGACCTCATTCAGTAGAAATTCCCCAGTGCTTCTTCTGGGAAAATGTTACCATTTTAAAGTTGAAGGTACAGTATACACACACACACACACACACACACACACACACACACACACACACACACACACACACACACATACACATACATAACAGCTACTGGCAGTACACTTACACACACAGTGCATGCCCTGTAATGATGTTCACATGCTTAAATATGCAAAAGTTTCACACTGTAATATAACATAAAGAAGCACTGTTTCAAACTTCATGGAAACATAGAGCTATATCTGTTTGTTGAGGAACTTTCCACTTTCTTTATGAGTCTGGTTTGACATGCTTCTCTACATTTATCCTCCACTTAACCTCAGAGTAATAACAGTCTGGTGGGGTCTGATTAAGGGAATAAATGCATGGAGTAAAACATTTACCAGCACTTTATTATGTTGGCAGGGACCAGAAATGATGATCACCAATTGGTTTAGTCTCAGGACTAGGACAGCATTGTCTCAGTAATTATTGTCAAGACAAGACAAGCACTTTGCACACTGTTTGGAGTAAGAATCTTTCACAAGTTTCAGATGGAAAAAGTTAACTGAGTTGATCCCACGGTCATTTGTTTGCCTCAGATGACGACAGTCTCACAGAAGCCTGCTATGAAACCTCTGATGAGGACTTTGTCATGGGGAACGTGGAGGCTTTCCGGAAGGATTTCGCGTCTCGAGTGTGGCTGACCTACAGGGAGGAGTTCCCTCCCTTGCCCGGCTCCACCCTGACCTCCGACTGTGGCTGGGGATGCATGCTGAGGGCTGGACAGATGATGCTGGCTCAGGCACTCACTCTACACTTCCTGGGCAGAGGTGAGTGAAATGATGGTACCTCAACCTCACTGACAGTAAAACCCCATGTATGAAAAGTGTGGACTAATATGCCATAAGTGGAGTTTGATTTCTCTCAGTTCAAAGTCAAGCTAGATGTGGCAGTTTACACTAAACAATCTGAGAAGGGAAAATCACTTTAGCTGGATTTTTTTGGTTTTGAAAGAGGATATTAGTATCTCAAATGTCTCATTTAACGGCCACTATTAAAGTGCCTTTGAGTGAGAGGGGAAGCTGCCAGTTTGGCTGGTATTTGGACACTGCTCACACCCTGCAGCTCTCAGGTGTTCATTTTTGCAATGTCTATGAATGTGGAGACAGACAGAGATAATCATCAGCAAAAGTCTTTATTTTAGAACAAAGAACGAAATAAGAAGCATTAAGTGAATTAAGTCAAATATTGTAGGTCATTTTGGAATACACTTTAAATTTATTTCATATTAAGTTTCTTTATTCCAGGTGCAGAAAGCCAGACTTGTTTTGAGAGTTTCCTCAACCTCAACCTCAAACAGAAAGTTTAATTTAGTTGATGCAGGTCATTTAAAATGAGTGAATCCCTCATATCTTTGTGAGATCTATTGTCTCTGAAGTCTCCTAGACTTTATGGTTCCACATAATGAGATGACAGTGCCAGTTTAATGCAGTCATTTAGAAAACAATATTTAAAACTTGTTCTTCTGTCAAATCTAAAATATGTCACTGGTGAAATATTTCTCTATAAAGTGACTAATGGCCACTTAAGGATATTTATTGATCAATTTCACTTTGATTCACTTTGGATCAAGGTCATTTTGTTAATGCCTTAGACTCTACTCTGGCCCATTTTATAGCCCGGGCCACTCCCATTCTCTCCGCCTTCTGCTCCCACCCTGTTTGTAAGGCTAAGGCACAGTTAAAGTGAAATACTGGGACACTCAAACTTATAATTGAACAGAATATTACACATATTCTGTAACAGAAGCACACACGGTTCTGTCTGTTTAAGGCTAAATCCTTTAATTTCACAAGTTCTGAAAGACTTTTTGTTCTTAATGGCGATGGTCTAAATGGAACTTAAGAGAGCCTCATAAATACCTGGTGCCTCTCATTATTTTCCTGAAACCTTTAGGCTGCTCTGGTCTTGCACTACAAGTAAGACCTTGATTTTTTTTTTAAGTAATTTGAGTAATTTGTTTGTCTATTTTCTTTGTTGTCATATTAAAGTAGTTTTGAGCCATCACACCTAATCTGTTTAATTTTCTAATTTGTTTTCATTAAATCTCAACTCTAGAAGTATGGAGTTTTATCAGGGGAGTTTGTGAGAAATACAGTTGTTAGGCCTAATAACATTGCTACCCATAGCTGATTTTAAAATGTTACTTTGTTTTTGGTTTCTAATGTTGATTGTAGCTGATGTTTCGTACGTGATATTTTTTACCTCCACAGACTGGACCTGGTCAGAGGCACTGACCCTCCAGCCTTTAGACACAGAGACGTGGACAACCACTGCAGCCAAACGTCTGGTTGCCTCTCTGGAGGCTTCTCTGCAAGGTTCCCACAGACCCTCTGACCCCGAATTACCACCTGTGCCTCAAGCCCAGGCCCCAGGATCTGCAGAGGAGGCAGATGCACATTTGAAAGAGATGTACCACCGCACACTGGTGTCCTGGTTCGGGGACAGCCCCTCGGCTCAGCTGGGCCTCCACCGGCTGGTCCGCTTAGGCCTGACGATGGGGAAACAGGCAGGGGACTGGTACGGACCTGCTGTGGTGGCACACATCCTCAAGTAAGTCTAAAAAGTTTGATCTGAGTATAGTTACACTCTTACATGTGACTTAAATCCACCCCACTTCTGTCTTTAATCACATAATGATGAAGTATCTAAGTGGAGAGGAAGACGGTAGCAAAGCATTAGATTAAAATATATATATATATATACAATTTAAAATGATTCAACTGCCTAAAACAGCAAATGCAGATAACACTAAGAAACTGCAGGATTTTTTTATAGTTACCTATTGAGCTGTGTATATGTGACATGGGTGTAGAAATATCACACTCACTACAAAGCCCAGGCATGGCTGTCCTGTAGCAGACAAAAGTAATTTATGGTAATGAAACTTTCATTTGTGTTCACAACACATTATATAACACAACACAGTATAATAAAAGATGAACTAGCAACCACACCAGCTGCCACTCCAGGTATAAACTTCACTCCCTTACCCACTCTCTGTCTCTTTGCTCTCTCTTTCCTCCTTTTTCTTTCTCCCTCTCTCTTAGGAAAGCTGTCGAGGAGGCGATGGACCCTGGCTTGGCGGGTATAACTGCCTATGTCTCCCAGGACTGCACAGGTATGAAAGATGAGCCTGTTGATGATAAAACAGGATACTTGGCACAACACAACTGACCCCTCTTTTTCCACCATCTCTCAGCTGCTGCTGCTGCTGCTGAGAGTGGTGACATGAGTTTAACGGTGTCTATTCCCCGACAAACACATCCATTTCAAATCTATGACCACCCACACCAACCTCTCCTTAACCTCAGTGATCTGTGTTTTGATTCATGTTTGTCTTCTCAGTAGCCAGGGCAGAAGATAGCTAGTGTGAGAGTGAGTGTGATGGTGTATTACAAGTTTGGTACTAGCGAGTAGCAGAGAGAAAAGTGGAAGTGACTGTAACTTGTGCACCATACATGCATAATGAGTATAAAGGAATTTAGTGCTGAAATGATTGCTTAATTAATCAAATGTTAATCAACTGAAAATTGTCAGAAATGTTGCTGATCAATCATGAATCATTAAAGTTGTTTAATATTTGTTATTAACCTAAAAAAATAAATATTTGCTGTTTCCTGCTTCTCAGAAAGTGAGACTTTGTCTTACATGACTGTCAATTGAATCTCTTTGTATTTTGGACAGTTGGTCAGCCTGACATGACGCAGGAAATTAAAAAATCAGGACTGATTGACTTAGAGCCTGAACAGACAGAATGACTGATAGACTGACAGGCCAGACACAGACACAGACAAAATGACCTCCATCTGACCTTTGCATTATTGATCCTCTGTAGTGTACAGTGCGGATGTCGTCGATAGCCACAGGGCACCGACAGCAGGGCAGGCCTCTGCTGAGAGATCGGATGCTCCTCCTCCGCCGCAGAACAACCAACCAGCGTCCTCCTCCACCCTGCCAGACAGCCGAGCCGTCATCATCCTCGTCCCTGTGAGGCTGGGCGGGGAGAAGACGAACCCTGAGTATTTTGAGTTTGCAAAGGTGAGGCGGACATGTAGGTTAGGGTGAATTAAGTTTAAATTTAGTTTTAAATGACAGAGTTTTATATCCACACACACATACTTAATAACAAGGCTGGTTAGTGGTTTTACAAGGGGGGACAGTAATTATACTGTAAATAGGAAATGGTCATTGGGGTGTATGGTGAGTTTAATATACTAGTTTTACAGTCACTGAAATACAAAATGAAAGCATTTAGGTTCAGTCTGTATGTTTCTTTGTCCTTCTCTGTTCATTCAGAGCATACTGAGTCTGGAGTACTGCATAGGCATCATCGGAGGGAAGCCCAAACAGGCCTGCTACTTTGTAGGATTTCAAGGTTAGTGTTAGCTTAATGCAAAACAGAGAAAGACACACAGAGAGAGGTTGGTGTGAATAGCAGATTATTTTGCATAATATACCCTTCTTATGTGAAGAGACAAAGTAAGTTAATGTATTCCTGTTTGCGTGAGGAAAACGGAGAGGAGTGGAGATGGAAGCAAGTGAAGCAGGGCTTACTTTATTCTCTCTGACCCATCAAAGCCTCGCCCATTTATCACAAGTAAACCTCCCAAGTTGTAGGCTGTAATTGATTTCCATAGGAGGCATGCATTAAATTTCATCCAGCCCCAAAGTGAGCCACTCTTCATCACCTTCAGGAGCCAGGAGGAACCTTCAGTTGTACATCTTGGCAGTCAATATTTACGCATTTACATTTTACCAATTTGAAATACAGTGGTGGATGATGTCTAAATGACAAGCAATACATTCTCCCTGCCAAGGCTCAGCTCAGCGCTGCATTTATCATATGCAAATGGTCGAATATAATTGCGTGTTTGTAAAAGTAATTCCCCCACACAAAAATTAAATGACAACCTTTTTTTTGTGGGTGTAAAGAATGTGCTTGTACAAACGCATGTGATTATGCAGAATTTAATCCACCCTGGTGGATATTAAAAAGCAACAACCTTCTGGGAGGCATATTTGACGCACACAAGCCTAACAGTAGGCCAAGCGGGTGACTTTGAGCTACTCTGCATAGAAATTGGAGAGAAGCGCGTTTTTGTAATAATCCGATGTTTTTGAATAACTTGTCTTTTGTTTTGTCCTTGCAGATGACAGCTTGATTTACATGGACCCTCATTACTGTCAGTCTTTTGTGGATGTCAGCACCAGCGATTTCCCTCTCCAGGTAATGTGAAATTACACAGACGAGCTGACTGGGGCCCCAGTAATGTGAATTTAATAGTTTCTGTTAGTACTTAAGGGTATGAATCTTAAAGCAGCCCTCGGCCCAATTACCAAGTCCCTATCTGCTGATTTATTTGCTGCTCAGATGTGTGAAGCTGCCACTTAAGAGAAATACGGCAAATACAGGATCAGGTACTGTGAGCCTGAATATTTCAGGACCCATACATAAAAAGCAGCACACAACACTGTATAGCAACTTTGTTTTATGCTTTTGCATGCCGTGGTATACAATGTGACACACACCAGAGTTGTAAATTTATGGATGCTGTGACAGCAGATAAATAGGATTTCATTCATCAAATGATGCAGAATACAGCTTATTTTGTGTTGACGCCTTCCATGGAGTGTATGTATGTATGCCCCACAGTTGCCTGGCCCTTCAGCTTGATGAATATTTTCTGAGGTGTTTTGTCTCTTTTTGTCTAGTCATATCATTGCCCCTCACCAAAGAAGATGCCTTTCAGCAAGATGGACCCAAGCTGCACCATAGGTTTCTACTCTAGAAGCATCCAAGATTATGAGAGAATCAGCCAAGAGCTGTCTAAGGTGCTGCCTTAACACAGGATGCCTTAAAGATCACTCTACAAATGCCACAATTTTTTTCAGTCATATCACAAGTACTATTATTATTATTTTAATGCTGCTGTATATTAATCCTGTTTTGTGTACTAGCAAATGTTTGTGTCAGAAATTGGCCAGTAGGTGGCAGCATTTAGCCATGAATCTGCCTCACTTCGTACTTGCTTATTTACCAGTCAGCAGATTGGGTAGACATTGTAAACCAGACTTCCCTCCTTAAACTTATCAGTGCCTCTGCTGAGAGGACTCTATCTCTATGTATTAAAATGAACACAATTTCTCTACTTGCAACCTGAGAGAGAAGATGCTTCTCATTATGTTAAGTGTCAAAATTCAACAGAAACGGCTGTGAGATGTTCAGTGTGGTGTAACACCAGCGCTCCTCTGAAACACAGGTCTGTTGTTGTTCCAGGTTCTGCAGCCGTCAGCGAAGGAGAAATACCCAGCATTCACTTTCGTGCAAGGTCACGGCAGAGATTACGACCTGTCGGCAGGCCTGACCCCAGAGAAGAGAGAATGGCCCTTCATCCGTGACCCGAGGAGGACGGTCACCACTGCTGGGGACTTTGTGCTGCTTTGACAGCACTGTTTAAAAAAGACTACTGACAGGGAACTTCCTCCTTTTTAAGATTCAAACTGCTCAGTATCCAGAGCCGCGTGAGACTGTTGTGACACTGAAGGTTTTCAAACTCTTTTAAACTACAGTAATTCATTTTATACATCCTGGAAACTTTGTTGCTGAGCAATTTTAGACAAAAACTGCTGTTAACTGGTTGGACTCTTATTTGTTGCCTGGCATTGTGAGCACACTGAATAATTCGTCAGGAAACATTTTAGACATTTCTTTGGTGCTCTGCTGAATTTAATGACCTAACATTTTTATATATTCATCTGCAAAAGAACAGCATTCAAGGAAACACTATTCATTTTGCACCACTGTCTCTGTTTCAATGGACTTAAGACAAGATCTTGATCTTCGACTTTATCAACACACCAGATTCTGGGAGATTTGATGAAGGACTTTTTTGCACCTTACATCATGTTGAAGTCTCAAAGGGACTTACTTATAATGATCACTAGGTCCAGCTCAGCACTCCCATGTTGATGTGACATAGAGCAGTAGAAACTATGACTAAAATCAGTGTTTGCCCACATTGAAGGACTACACCTATGGCATTAAGACGAAGTTAGCCTTAAGCCTTAAGTAATAGAGGCCAAGTGCTCAGTAACTTTTACAAACTTCTCAGCTAAAAACATTTCATCAAACAAGATGAATTCCTCACCCACCTCAAACACCTCAACAACACAAGCACAAGCACAAGGACACTCTTCAGAATTATGCCAATATCTCCTTTTAGTCACGCTAGAGCTAATTTCTTTCTTGTAGCAATAATATATGATGGTGTTGCGTGTTGATATGATTGTTTGCTTGTCTTAGTGTGTTTTTGAGTGGCATTAACTTTAACTGAGTTATGCATCGTGGTGAAAGTGATCAGCTGTAGCAGGTGGGTTTGTCAAAGAGATAATGGTGTTTTGTGCTATACCTCACGAAGCACTATGTGTTATTAATTACCCTTTACTGTAGGATGCTTTGGATGTAATATCATGTACTGTATATATAATCTAACACACATTTAAAACAGCAACTGAAGGCAAATAATTAAAAAACACTCTTAAATCAGATTCAGGGAATTACATTATAGAGAGAACTACTGTAACAACCATCTAATCATTATTATTATTTGCATGTTGTGTACAGTTAACAATTTTGGCCAATTATTTCAAAGCATTTTTGGGAAGTGTTTTTCATACAGAAGAGATTTTTTTAACATTTCATTTTATGTTTCTTATTATATCAATTTTTTTCTAATTCTAATTCCCTTTTTCAAAACACTTTTACAATAGCTACAGGTAAATAAAACTGTAGCTATTGTAAAAGTGAAGGGGCGCACAAAATTACACGTTAGGCTACAAAACTCATGCACTTTGATTCATTACTTCAAAGACACTGAAGTATTCCCACTGTTTAATCTTCTTCATGTGCTTTCCTCCATCACAACACCTGCATGTTTAAGTCAACTTGCACAATTAATCTCTGCAATCTAAAATGTTTTTACACTGCTGGGTGCAAAAGCTGAATAAAGTAAAAAATATTTGACTTTCTCAATCAGCTCTCTTCCTCTGGGTCCACTCCAAGAATCTGAAGTGACTCTGGTCGAACAAAAAAAATACTTTGCTTCATTTTCTGTGCGAGATACAAACCTCAGTGGTGTGCTGAAATGTATTCAATCCCTTCCTCTCCCAGTCAAATGTAGTAGATTAAAACTAATCGTACGTGCTAACCATCTCTACAGCCCATTAACCAGGGACCGGAAAAAATGTGACCCAGTGACACTGGCAGCAATTGTGTTCCTCTGTGAGGAAAAGAAAATATCCTTGTGTGCAAAGCTCTGTTACCATGGATAATCTGTCTGTTGCCCCCTTAGTTTGAGCTATGCCAGACTGTTTTCCTGTACAATACAAATTCTTGTATTATGATGAGCCGTGCTTTTTAAAGGAGGGAACTGTCCCTTCTGTGAGAGAGCCAGGGCAAGGGTGAGGATGGATAGATAGAGAGGAAGAAGAATCCCTCATCTGTTCTCTACCATGGAGAAGCAATGGCAAAGCACATAAAGGCATCATTTAGATCGCCTGTCTGATCTGTGTGTTCATCCATGTTTTTTTTTTTTTTTAGTGGACGGCTGACCGGCTGTGTGGACAAAGCAGGAACATCAAGTATGCAGGAGCAAAGGAGCGGCGACATTCTTCAGCTTTGGAAGATAGAAAGACAGAGGAAGAGTTGAATGGACAGGAGGGAGGCGTACAGAGGGGATGGGACATTTGGGGATTTTTGTCAGAAACATGAAAGAGCATTTGTGCCGGGGGGCACCGAACGCTCAGAGGGTTGACTGTGTTCTCCATGTATTTACAGGGCATGTATGAACATTTGATTAATGAATCACAGGCTCAGGGGAAATGCAATAACCGAGTGGTGGCTTTACAAAGCAAGCCGATCACACAGACACGCAGGCACACACACCGTGCCCTGCTGTTTAACGCAACTGCCTGAAGTGTCATTGACATTGCAGATTCCTGAAAATCTAATCTGCACCCGAGCGAATTCCTCACAAAGAGAGGGAGTCCATGAGAGTCATTCCTCTGTTGCACAGATGGATAGATGGGGAGCGTGTGAGAGGGTATGGCAGGATGGACATAAAATACATACATAGGACATAGAGACACCCAATAAAGATTTTATTTTGGTGTCATCCAAAGGAGAAAATTGCTTGTGGCATGTAGTCTTTGGAGGGATCAACACCAAAAGGGATCAAGAAAGGCCTTCTCATATCTTACGATCATAACTGTCATTGGAATAAAACCCTGATTCGGTGTAATCATATACCCTTCGTGAGGGCAATAAAGACCTTTGGGACAAAACACAAAGTTGTGATCTGTGAGAATTAACACAAAAGAAGCAGAAAAACACATCTGCAAAACAAAGTGTTTGGATATAACTAGAAAAAACAAGCAGTAACACTACAGATTATACAGATGAATCAATATGAATGCATGTAATAACAGATTAATCATTTAATTTTACTATGAATTAATGGTAATAACATGCAATGTGAGATGGTGCATTCTTAATGCATTAGACTCCCTCCAGGCCTATGGATGCTGCACATATTCTCAGTTCTGAGTGGGGTGTCATAAGCTCTCTGAGTCTCGTGCACACAGTGTCAACATATAAAATAAATTTCTCTTCCTCATGACAATATTATCAAATTTGTGTCATTTAGCTGTGTTGAAGGAGATGGCTGTGATACACTAGTGTCGTTTCTATTCCCTCTCACCCCATGGTTCTCAGGATCTCCTCCAGCCAATATCAGACCATGATGGATGAGACTGAGAACATCCAGGGGAATTAGATTTAACAAAATGGAAAAGACACAGGGGGAAATGCAATATGCACAGTGTGTGAGTGTCGGTGTGTGAGTGTGAATGTGTGTGTGGATCTTAAATAGGTAAAAAGTGATGTTTCTGGTCTTCTCCATTCATAAGTAGTGTGTAAATTTATATGGGTGAGTGTGTAGTTTACACATGTACAGCTTGTGTGGAAGTCATTCTAAATCTTAGGTGTCACACTCCTTCCCTGTCTTCACACCAGGTGCAGGGGTGCTAGATTTATACCCAGTAGCCCTTGCCCACTCTTGTGGAATGCCATGCATCTTCAAACAGGTACTTCACTTTGAAATCTCATCTCAGCATGATATCTCTAAGCAGCTAAATATATCTGGCTCCTGGATCCCACAGCCGGCAGAGCGTAAATAGCACCTGCGCTGTATAAAACTGCATTCAGAGTCTCGAGTCTGTCCACGCAACTGTCCACTTGTCTCCGCCCGTCTCCCTCTACCCCCTCGCAGGAGCTCCTGGAGAAGTGCTGAGGCATTGCATGCCTCACACTTCTCTTCTGGGCTGAAGCCAGACAAATGTCATGATGCTGTGATTAATCAGCACCACACAGGACAGGAGCTTTAAGGGTGATCCACCATGTGAACATGACCTACAGTACATACTAGGTCAAAGGTTCTTCAACTTTTTTGTCTCCAGGACTTTAACTGCAGACAGATAGTTTTACCATAATGAAAACTGGTAATGTATCTTGTGCAGGATGTTTTACGAATAATCAGCACAAAAATGTTGCACTGATGATGGCCTGATGTTTATAGAGACCTTCATCCCCTATTCCAAATAAATATGACCGCATGAAGTGTGTGATCTTGTGAACCACAGGGCTATGCCAAACTCATAAATTACATTTTAATCAACTTAAGTTTGGTTATTTAATTGATTTCACATATATTTACCATATAACGATATATCAACTTTGGAAAAACATCTTTCTGTATTGTTATATTGATTTCAAACATATTGCCCAGATGTACCTAAGCTCATGTTTACTGGGGAGTCTGTCACTTGTGGCTCCAGCACACTGCAAAACCAAACAAGAACATTGGAAAAGGACAATAGAGGGCACAATGAATCGTCTACAAATCAAACATTTGAGTATGACATGTTTCTGGTCCTAAAAGCAACTGATTTACTAGAAGATAAGAAGCTACTGTCAAGGAGCAACTCAATGTCAGCAAAGGAGAGGCTGCTTCAGAGCATCTCCTGACTGGAATCAATCAATCGCAATTCATGCTGACATGATTCCTTGAAGTGACTCCTCTTCATGAGCAATGTTAGTGTGAAGTACCACTATTTGTACTGATATGACTTTTCTTTGGATCAAGGTCAGTGGAGATGTTTTGAAAAATGAATTCCACTGTATTTCACCATATTCCATTAAATCTTAGTACTTGTATTTAACGTGATGTGGTAGCCTAATCAATATACAATGAAGGAAGTGACTCATTCACTGTTTGCATCAAACTATTAAGAAATCAATTAGTCAGAAACTAAAACGTTTCAACGGAACTTGACTTTGTGGTATAATACATCAGAGTGGAAACTGCTTCCTTGCCATATGTTACTTTCACAATGTAACAAAACTTAAAAGAAGACGATAAGTTCCTGTTCTGATGCAACTGTTTTGCATCGTGCTCTTCCTCTCTTCCTACTGAGAGGCGTGTACCATGGCAGAGGCCCAAAGCAAAGCTCCTCACCTAGTGCTGGCTAACCTCACCCGGCTGTGACAACAAGAAGGGCACTGGAGTTAACATTTAGATAACGGATGTGTGTGCTGCTTTCGATTTCCATTCCTGGTGACAGGGAATCTTAGGAGCACATCAAGGGTTGTGTTTGTGTGTGTGTACGTGTATGTGTTTTGGGGGTGGGGGGCACTCTGGTGTGTGTTTCCTGCATCTCAGGGGTGATGTGGAGGAACGCCGAAATTCCTCATTCTGCTGTCCTCTGAGGCATGGCCGGCCCTCTGTCAGCTTTTACTAACCAGATGCATCCGAAACAGGCACCGGGGTTGAAGGCAGGGGATATTGCCTGCTGTGTAGCTGTCGACTTGTTTCTTATTGCATGCCTGTGTTGAGCAGGGTGGCAAGTGTGTTGTTGTGTGTGTGTGTGTGAACAGGAGGTGGAGGTTAGGAGGGTGTCAGCCTGTCTGTGTGTGTAAATGTGGGTGGCAGGACATGCTATGAATTTAGGAGCGTGCATCATCCACCACATACAAAGTCTAACTAACATCAGTCTTTGCCATACTGTGGCCTGTAAATTTTGTCAAGTTAGTATTCCCCAGTACCTCTGCTTAATGACGCTGAGTGTGTATGTGTGTGATTGTGAGTGAGTGTGTGTGACAGAGAGAGAGAAATCAAGAAAAAAGTGATAGAAAACCAGTTTTTCTCTCTTTTTCCTCTTCTCTTACTCTGTGTGTGTGTACATTTCAGTGTGTGTCTCTGCATGTGTTTGCGTGAGTGTGTCTGTGAAGGATCTTCCTCCATCCCGCAGATTTGTGTCTGTGTGTGATACTTTGCAATCTCATCTCCATCTAAAACTCCTGCAGGCCCTGTGCACCATTATCACGCAGTTGCAATAAAACCCACAGTAATTAAAGGGGATCTGGCTGTAATTGCCTCAGTGAATCAACTTAATCAGCACCTGTGCTCACAGTCAACCTAATGGTGCAATCTAACCTTTTAATACCCCAGAAATTAGAATTGTAAAAAATTATACACCTGATAATCATTCTGTATTTTGAAACTCTTGAGTGGACAATGAGTGGACCATTGTCCAAGGCAAATATTAAAGCTGCAGTCTGCTGAGTGTGCATATGAGAGAAAGGTAGTGGGAGTAAGAGAGAGAGGCAGAAATGTCAGCATGGGGACATGCCACAACTAAGTTTTATATCCTGATAGATGATGCTAAGAAGTCGGATGAAGCTGCTTTGTATATTAGCTTAGCTACTGATGAATCCCACAGAAAGAAATCCATTTCATTTTAACAGAATTGCTGCAAAGTGTATCTGCATGCTTGCATACTAAAAAATTTGCACTGTGATTTTGCATTGATTAACCTTTATGTGAACTTTCACGCACAAATTTGCACAACAGACCAATTGTAAGTCATTTTGACAGTGCTGATGACAGAGGGAGTGGACAGAACTGGAGGGTCTGCTGTAGAGGAAATGGCAGTATGATATTAGCTGTGTCACATCATCCAATTTTAAGTAAACCATCTCTGTCTACAACTTCTGTAGGAATAAATTTGACTGTGGCATTTTCTTAAACTTTAACTGAAAACAGACTTTTCTCACAGCAGGAAAAGCACAAGTGGAGCTAGTAACATTGATCATAGCTGTCTTCCTTTTAAGTGTACTTAAGTGACAACTAGCTAGCATGCTAGCAGCCACAGTAGGACTGTAATTATTATACCTATGTAATTATTACACCTATGCCTTTTTTTTGTCAATTAATGGTAAAACATCTGCTATGAAAAATGTCTATTGAGCTTAGACAACTTTCTGAAATTGTTATGTGGTTATGATAAATGCTGAAATGACATTACACCAGCTGTAGCTTTACAGTGGGGTGGCTTAGTATCTTATTTCCATAAGTTCACACGTTGGACTGCAGTGGTTCAGCAGATACAAGCAGGTACAAGGTTTAAAATTGGTCTATGGACTACAGTGTGTGACTCAACTTATAAAGATCTTGACCTAAATATAGTCTGTAGAAAATGGTAGTTGCATTGGAGTGCAAAGTAGGTGAGTGTGTATGGTCTGACAACTGTGTCCCAGTCTCGGTACTTTCAAGGAGCCTGTATGCAGATAGTTTCTTCCTTGATGGCATTTAAACTAAGCAAGAGATGGAAGTGTATGAGAGAGGTGTTCCACAACAACACAGATTTCACAGCACATAGTGTACACTATTAAACAATGCAATAACAACCACATGAAAAAACACAGCTAACGACACAGCTAAAATCATGAATAAATTAGCACACCCATTACTCTCACACTGCTGGGCCCACGGCCTCATTGAAATATAGGTCTTTTCAACACATATACCTAATATACTAAAAAAGAACATTTAAAATGATTCAGTGGCTTCTGTGAACACATTAATTTTCAGTACTAAAAATATATTTTTAAGCAGGTCTTAGTCCCTACTTTTTTCTTGTGTGGAATGCATAATGGATTCCTATGTAATCCATTATGGCTGCTGAGGGGGCGAGAGATAAAGAGTCTGCAGCAGCAGCCACCCGGGGTTGTTCTTCTTTAAATGAAGTTTTAATAAAGAACGACAGAAAGGCTGTACAAGGTCAATTATCAGGCTTTGCCCATCCTCCAATACTGTTCTCAGGTCCCTGTGCTTAGTTAACCATAATAGCTGTCAGTCATAGCCTACTGATCTACACGTAAAAACGACAGACGCCCAGACGAAGGCTGAACCTATCTATCCAACACCTCTGTCAGTGTACGTTTACTGTTGACTATTTTTCGTCCTGACTGGCACATAAGGTCGCCACTGTCACAGACAGGCAAATCAGGAGAGCTGACTGTGGTTGACGTTCATTTGTCAGTGCCCTCGCTGAGGAGGATATCTCTTTATGCATCAAGAATACGTTAAAAGTCAGTGGGGGGAGAGGTAGAGATATTAATTTCATCTGTCCGGGTGCTCGCTCAGCACTGAAAGTTGAAAGCCCGCCCTCCACACCACCACCACACAACCCATCTCAAAGAGTGAGGTGGATTTAATGTACAGGGTGCTTATGAATACACTTATGTATTCATTTGAGCAATAAACGCCGGGCTGGGTCCCACACAGAAAAACAAACTGCCTAGCTTCCGGCAGCCATTTTAATTAAATGCCATGGATTGTCAAATTTATCGATCCCCCCTCCCCTGACACAGGCCTGAAGGATGTCCTGTGCCATTTCCATATCTTTAGCGGGTTCTCCTGCTAATGTGAGGTGAGGGATGGAGGGAGATGGAGGTCTGCTTGGCTAAATTGGGCCTGGCTCTCACAGCTCAGAGCAGAGGGAGGGAGCGGGGTGTAAATGGATGTAGATAGGCTAAAGGGGGGGTTGCACATGTCCTGAAGCGATAGCCTCAGAGCCTCACTCTCACTCTCCCTCTCTCAGAGCAGATCTGTGTACAGATGGGTGTCTGACAGGCCTACAGCTGTTCTCCTAATTGTTCATTAAGTGTTCTATTGATTCCCTTATTTCGAGTACATGTGTCTTTCAGCCGCTGCTCTCCATGTGAAGTGGCAGACACACATGCCACAAACACACACGCACACACACACACACACACACACACACACACATACTCACACCTACACACACATCCTGGCTGGGCAGAGATGACAGGACCGGCTGATGCTGAAAATGCGAGCTGCCACTTCTAATCCAGGGCTTCTCTCCCTGCGGGGTCCGGCAGGGCCTGGAAAGCGGCTCCGCGCTTGACGCACCAGGCTTTTATTTTCCAAACTTTTAGCATCAATCAATTAAAGTGCTGGCAGCAGCATGGAAAAATGTTTAATTCCTTGTTAAGCGGCAGCAGCTTCAGATTGCACCTGGCTGATAAGGGAGCTTGTGTGAGTCTATTAGATCCTGATACTCTTGCCTGATTACTTGGGGAGAATGCAAGCTTTATTTAGGCAGAAAATGATCAAGAAAGATAGTCGGGAAGAGAGGAGAAGAGAGACTCAACAGCACCATCATCTCAAAGCAGTTTTTATCAGTTGTGATCATCTCCTGTTGTGGATTATGGCATTCAGTGGGAGCAGCTCTCACCCTGATGCACATTTAATCTGCAAGCAGAACAGATGAAAACCATGCCAAGGCCTGTGCTCTGGCATAAATTCTCTATAAAAAAGTTATTTAAATTCCCATAAGGATTACTTTTATCTATTGACTGCTAAAAGTGCATTGCAGCACCTTGCTCTCTGCTGCCTACCTTTGACAAAGTCACCCAGCACTACAGTATCCTACAATATCCACTTGGTGCAATAAAAGAATCAAATACAAGGTGGAAAAATGAGACAAAACCTGACGTTATAGTGACAGAGTTTCCCTCTGCGTGGGCTGCAAAGTAAGAACATGCAGAGCACGTACAGAAGAAGGCAATTTGATTTGGTGCTTTTATGAATTTACAGAAAATGCAGCAAATAGAAAGGGTAGTATTATATGGACTGGTCAGCACTAAAGGGAGAAAAATCACCAGACAAACTGTAACCATTTCTCTTTTTTCCCCTTTGTTCTAAGCCTCACAATTTGGCTTTCAAATTGGACTTAGCGCTTCAGTGAGTCAAGTCATATACTCCCAGCCCGGGTGGTCGTCTCCATTTCTTGGGCGAGGAAATTCTGTCGGCCCTCCTGCGTCGAGTGGAGTGATAATGTTCTCTGTAAAACACAATCAGTCACCTCCCTCCTTGCCTTTGTATAAGCCTCGAGGACCCCCAATCAATACTGGCTGGCTGGGTGACTTATCATCGCGGGCTGGCCGCAAAGCTGAACTGAGCTGAGCTGAGCCGTGTGGGGCAGGAGACAGTGGGCTGCATTCTGATGCAGACGTGAGGTGAGGCCTGTTGGTGACTTGCCTGCCAGGCAGTGACCAATTTGTTATGAGCCAACATGGGGGAGGACGGAGGGAAAATGTCTCAGAGAGGACATACATAGCCGCTGTTTATACAATTTCAGCTCACAAGATGTTGATGTAAAGACTTTAAAGAAGTTAAACTCTGACTTGTACAAAATAAACTTGACAATTTTAATAAAATTCTGGATTGCATTAAGGTTGTGTAGGACTGTATCAAAGTTCACCATGAATACAGAGTATGAAAATGTTTTACAGTCTACAAAGTACAGTAATTATTGTATGTGGTCACTCTGGGGGACTTATTGAATAATTATGGCTTGTAATAATATAGATATTTAAAAGAGGCTTCTAAATTAACTACGGTGAGCCTATATTGAAAATTCAACATGATGTATAAAATAATTTAAAGGTAAAGCAGTTACAGAGAATCAAAATTAGAAACTTGGGTTATGAGAACAATTATATGATTGTAGCATGAGCAAATAAATATTTAAAGTAGAAATGGTGAATTTTCTCCTTTATAGATTTAATGGCCCAATATCTTTTGTTTTTGACTTGTAAATATGTAATTATGTGAGCTTACTCTTCTTGTTCATGGTAATCATAAGATAGGTACATGTGGTGTGTGGTCCTCTTTTTTGCATTGACATTTTTAAGAGCACCATTAAAACAGAAGTTGCACACAGTGAACCATAAGTTCTATTTCCTTTGGCATGCACTGGTCTAATGCTTGGCAATAACACTGGTCCAGTATTTCCCTAAAATACTGGACCTTGGTGATGGTATTCAATCTGATTCAAAACAATTATTTACCACAAACACTTTTATTATACGCATTTAATCTTGCACACAATTCAAGTTCAAGATTACAAGCATTCAAAGGCAACGCCTCCAGAAAGCTGCTCTGATAGAAGACCAGCTGTAGAGACAGACAGTCTTTTGTTTCATCCAAACTGCTGTACCCCATCATTTTACATGTTACCTTCTCCAGATCTGAGCTTACCGACTTGCTCATGTCATCAGTTTTGTAGTTTGAAGCTGTTTTATCTGCGGTAGTGAGATTTAAAACCAAGAGTTCAAGAAAGAAAAAATAAAACAACATTGACAGGACATAAATGACTCCTACAACTGCAAACAAACAAAGTGCTTTCACTAACTTTTCACTAGCCAACTTAGATTTCCTGACAGTAAGATGTCTGATAGGTAATATACATGACATTCGTTTTTGATTTTTAATTTTATTTCTTTATTTGTAAATGACATTGATAAAATATCCAGTGTGTACAATATTTCCATTTAAGTAAAGGAATGTGGTATTATAAGATACGCCATGATATAGAAGACAATCTATTGTCCCTACAGTATACCTCATAATGTAACCATCCATATTAAAATGCCAAGTGAGCCCCTGTGAGGTCTTGAACAGCCAATTTGTATAACGCTGATAAACTCACATCATCTGCTGACATCTAGGGAGCTTTTCACAAACAGGAGAGCTTTAATCTGCACAGTACACAGTACACTACCATAACTGCTCCTGAAGGCCATACAGGATGATGTGTGGTCCTGAATAGTTGTCTCTTGGCCTTGCTTGCCTCTGCAGTTTTGAGACAATACTTTCAAGGCCTTTACTTAACACTCGCACTATTGTCTTTCAGTTTTTATATGACGACCACGGGCTACATGCTCAAAACACAATGAAAGAATGAGTACACTGCTAAAATTTGTGTGTAAATCCAACTCTTTTACGTGTTGTGTAGTTGTAAACCACTCAAGATCAAGCAAATATTTTCAGATGCTGTATTTGTCTACTATTTTGGGAGGTATCTAATTGGACGAATATTATTCAAATAAACCTTCAAGTGTTTATCTTAAAACAGGGTTCATTATCTCATCACTAATTTGCTAGCATAAGCAGGATTACCAGCTGTCTAAAGACTCTGTGCAATCGAGGAAATCGTTTTGAACCAGTTAATTGAAAAAAAAGTTAATAGGCCACCACTAAATATGCATTTGAATTCATTAAATTTTGCCAAGCATGCTAGGCACATGTTGGAGTCAATGATCTGCAAATGCCTGCCTATCCTTTTCTCTTTATCACACTGTGTATTACGATTTTAATAGGTGAAAATATTATCTAATCTATAACATTTGGAGTGATGTTTCGACCTCGTGTAATAAATATTAAGCTGTCCATTCACAAGCAGTTGTAAGTTGGACGACACTGCCACATAGACTCAGTTAGCCGGAGTAAATACAGCCACAGTAATACACCTTTAATGCTGAATGCACTAGCGGACTGAAGATGAACCAGCGGAGGTCTAAGCTGGCCAGCTGTTTACTAACATTTCAGTTTCTATGGCCCATCTATTACAACAGTGAAAAAAGGGGGTTGGAGGGATCCTGTTTGGAATTGTCTTTAACTTTGATGATGTTTGCAGCCAAGCAGGCCTGTTAATGGCCTCTAATTGGCTTAGCGAAGAGAACATGTTGACATTTGCTATGTGTTCACAGTCCAGGGCCTTGCTTTAGCCATTATGCTAATTCAACCATTATATATCTGGGGGTATTAATGGGACTGACACAAGTGATGTTACAGGTAAAGGGCTGTGAAATGGTCTGTAAACAGAGGGAATTGATTCCAAGGCTGAGGCGATTGTCACCAGCCGGCGCTAAGCTATACAGATACCCTCCTCCTCCTTCTCCTCCCTCTCTCCCCACCTTCCTCCCACCCTTGTCCAGCCTGTCAAATAGTCTCCGACAGCATTCAGCAGAGGCTGTCAGGGGCCATCAAAAAGGTACCCAAACACAGCGTGAAATGCCGTCTGCTTACAAAAATGAGACTAGATCAGGATCAATACAGTTTACCCCTCTTGCCCAACACCAGAGCACATCCATCCACCAACAGTGTCGCAGTCGAGCCTCAGATTCAGCTGTACTGCAAGCCCTGATTCTCTGGGCTAGCCAGCTCCCTGTCATACAGAGGCTGAACTTATTTTACAGAAGCATTGCTTTTGAAAGACTGGGACGGGACTCAAAGCTGATTCACACATTCCTTTTGTGAGTTTGACTGCAGACAGGCTTCTATGGCTTCTGCAGATGGACATTTTTGACTAAGAAATTCTTATTTTGTTTGAAGTAACTAGACAATCTTTAGCCATAGAACAGACCAGTCTGGAAATTTTGTAAAAAAAAACATTTGGACACAACTGTTCCCAGGTGCATTCAGAGAGATGTATTATGGTATTATAGTAGTACAGGATAGTATATTGATGACTGATTTAATTATGATAAACAATAAGGTGAGAAAATTCTATTTTATAGCTTTCTCTAGAGTAACATGCAACAACAATTATGCAATAATATAAAGGAGAAGACAATGACAACAAACAACAAAAGGACAAAATATAATTACTAGCACTGCATAAACAGCAGTACTTACACAGAACTAACACAAATTTAAATAAGATCCCATACATTGTTATATATTGTTACTTGGAAATATATTGTTACTTGGAATGTGAATAACTTTCATAATCATTATTTTCATTATTGATTAATCTGCTACTTATTTTCTTGATTAATCGTCTGAACAATAAAATGCCAAAGTCAAGTCAAATGAAAAATAGCCATCATAGTCTTCTAAGCCCAATGTGACATCTTTAAATAGCTTGTTTTGTCCATCCTACAGTCCCAAATCAAAATCCTCACAAACGAGGAGCTGGAATTAAGGAATGTTTAGAATTTTTATTTTATAAAATGAGTTAAATGAGTAGCTGCTGATAAATTTAGGACTATAGTTCCAAATTTTAAGAGGTGTCAAGCAATCCTAAATATAATGGAACAGGGAATATTTTTGCCAGAGTTTTCACGAGGTAATGTGCGCTCAACATTAAAAAAAAAAAAAGAAATCCTTTGACCAAATTAAAATATTGTTTTATGCCTCATAAATACTCTGGAACCCAGGGCCTGGTTCATATTATTACTGAGGCAGCCTAACAGCTATCTTGTAACAACAGGGGGAGATGACCATTGCCTGTCATGTTCATTTAGCTGTGGATGTGCTCACGGAGCAGAGAGCAGGCTATAAAACTGGGCCTGCACTGCCACACAGTAATTGAATTACTCTACCGTCCACCCTTGTATTCATTTACTGTTCTGAAATCTGCTAGTAATAGTAAAACGGGATGTTTTTGATGCCATCCTTTCAGTCAGGAGGGAGAGAGTACACTGAGAAAGGTCCTGCAGAGTATAGCTCTTTTAAAATAATCGTTTGCAGAGCAGTATGGCTGTGTGTGGTTATATCTGTCAAACTAGGTGCCTCAGTTAACATGGATATCAAATAAGAGCCTGCTAACCAGATCTGTCAAAAACATGAGGCTAATAATTACCTGCCTCTGTATGGGGGGTCGGGGAGGAGGCGCGGCATAATAAATCTGCTGTATTCACCCAGAGAAAATTCAGCTTCTTCACTTTTTTTCTGTCTTGATAGGGTTTGAATACGAAGCCCAGGCTAATAAAAGATTGGCCTGTCATAATGAATCAAGAGGGCCAGTGTCAGGTAGGTAGTGTGAGTCTATCCTCTCACATATCCATCTCTGGAACAAGCCCCGGTGTGTCTACATGGCTGGAGAAAAGAGACCGGTCGACACCCTATTTGGCTCTCTCCACTGAAATTAACTTTAGGCCCAGGAGAGAAAGAGAGACAGTGTTTGGAGCAGCATGGCTTCATTTTCTCCCGCAGTGAGCATCGGGGCCCCAGAGGGACACCAAGACAGATTTGCATGCCACTCGCTATTCTGTGCTACCTGCTTCAAATTTATTATTGTGGCAAGTCAGCTTCCCCAACAGCAACTTGGAGGACTTTTCAAACCTAAATGGTATCTGCGGGCGGTCAGGAGACACATAGAAATCACACACACACACACACCCTGTTTCTCTCTCTCTTTCTCCCACACACACACACTGACGAGGGGGAAAGCTGCATCAAAAAGTAATCATGGAGATCAGAATACAGCTGTCAACTGTGCCAAACAAAAAGTGATGCCTCTGATGAAGTGTTGGACTGTTTCAGAAACAAAAGAGACGATTATCAACTTTTCACCCAAAGTTTGTTGGCTCTGATAAAGCTGCACTGTGTGGGTCATCATTGTGGCTCAGCAGACTAAGACATGTTATATACAGTATTTGTAAAGCTGTGCCTCAACTCAACCTGTGTCATATCTCATCCTCCCCCGTCGACCAGTTCTTCCTCTCCCTGCGTGCTGTTCGAATGAGTCAGTAAAATCGATTAAAATGTAGAAATTTTACTATAGTGGGCTGCCATTAGGCTCAGTATTACAATACACTGTCATAACTAATATATGGCTGCAACTACCAATTAATCTGCTGATTTTTTTTTTTTTTAAATAATCAATTGTTTGATTGATAAAAAGCTCACAACAAATTCCTTTGCTGTTTCTTTGTATAATGTTCTGTCAAAACCCAAAGATATTCAGTTTTCTATTATGATAAACAGAGAAAAGCAGTAAATTCTCACACTGGAGAAGCTGCAACATGAGGCTGTTTTGCTTTAAAAATTATTCAGTGTTTAATCACTTATCAAAAAGATTAATTTTCTGTCAATCAAGTCATCAATTAATTGATTAATCAAGTGCTTGCAGTGTGGTCAGTCTATTTTTATTTTTTTTAAATAGAGCTTTAAAATAATATCAGGGGTCCTTTCACATTTAACTCCAAGTAAAAGTTCAGCAAGTTTTGTACTTGCCCTTGTTAAAAAGCACAAGCTATGACCTGAAACAGAGGTCCCTGGTTGGTTATAATAGCTGACATGTGTCTGTCAATTATTGCAGACCTGTACTCAGAAGTGTTCAAGGTCAAATACCTGTTTGGAGGTCATGAGAGAGTGGCAGAGAGAGACACAGTGCAGCCCAGGTCAGTGATGGCCATTACCTTTCCTTTGTCCCCTACAAATGAGTATCATTCACCTGATTATCTATTATCATGTTATTGGACGTAAATTTAACAAGCTGTTGAGAGTGCTGGAAAATCAATACCTTTTAAATGCTGTTTATGTGTGATTAACGGTTAATATCCTCACAAATTATTTAATATAATAAGGTCATTTGTCTTTCACATGAGCCCGGTACCCTGCAAAGAATAATAGAATAATAAATGAGGACACTAGTGAAGAGGAGATTTCTGATGCTTTCCCCGGCTCCATTTTATTACCCATATCCTCTTTACAACTACAAAGCTGCACTATGGTTATTTTATGCAAGTCATAAAATTAGGCTGAGATGGAATTAGCAGACTCGGGGCTCTTTATAGGTCAAGCCGGTAGTTTATGAGCCCACGGCTCCCTGGAACTATTGTCAGGAGGCTAGTTAGAGGGGTCTTTAAGCATGATTTAATATGTCCATGCCTTGGAAAATAGTTAAATAGCTAATTAAATGGAGGAGTTAATTTACATATTAATTGACCTTCCAGTAATATTTATATTGATACCTACATGAGGAGCCCTTGTCTTCATTGCCTTTCATCATAGTTAGTCTGAGCAAATATGGTGTAACTTTTTTTGTTTAAACTCAAGTTTCTTTTTATTGTCGCTGGAGAGGGGCTGTGTATTCCCCACCATGCCAGGCACACAGCTGGCTGGGCTTTTGTGTGCTGAGGACTCCTTTTGTTGTCGGATAATGGAGGGAAGCACCATAAACAGCGATGGGAAGTGGCCTGGGGGGCGTTGCAGGTTGGGTGGCTGGGGCAGTTGGAACGTGTGTATGTGTGTGTGTGTGTGTGTGTACAAGGGTGGAAGGGGGGGTTGACAAAGGAGCTTGAGGAGGTGGAGGACAGTGTCTGTGTCAAAGCTGCTCTTAATTATATCTCTAATCACCAATCAGCTTGCCAACAGAACAGGACCCGGGGGCTCGACATTAGCCCAACCTGTACTGAATTAGCACAACATTTCACCTGCAAAGCTTTCCAACACACACACACAAATGCTCTCACACATGCACACACACACACGCACACACACAGACACACTCTCTGCTCAGCCAAGTTGCCTCCTCAGAGAGAACACGACATAAATCTGTTTGTTTGTTACTCTCCACATCAGCTATAATGCTCCATAAGAGATTTGTGCCACATTCTCTATGATAATAATCTATTGCACTAATGCGGCTCCTGCATGTTGCATTGTCATGTTGATGTCCGCATGGCCATCGAGGGGTTATGATGACATGGATCAACGATGATAGATTGGAAGCACATTGTTTGTTTTCGACAGGGGGTGCGTCCGTTCTGTGCGCCGTGTTGTTAGCATGGTAAGTGTGTCTTACGGCCTATTATCAGGTCGATCATTTGTCACTAGCCTGTCTTCACTTTGTCTCCCACATTCTTTTTGGATAATGGCCCTTCAAATGGATCTGCATATGAGGCCTGCATTCAACAATGGCTGTCCTGAATGGGTCTTTTCAGGCCGTGTAAACTAGAAATGTGGCAACAAATAACCAACAGTGGGGTTTCTGGGATGCTGGGATGGGTGAGAGCTTAGAATTGGGATGAACTCAGGTAAAAGGTTTAACTTTCTCAGTACTGCTTTTCCATTCTAAATACTCCAAAACTTTTCTTATTTTTCAAACCAAATTAATTAAACACGTGATTTAGTATCTATGCCAGCTACATAAGGTGTGAGAAAATGACCCCATGCGCAGTATCTATCTTCCATTATCTGTCTCCCCATGGCCTCCTCTCCTGCTGGTTTTGACAATATGGCTGCCAGCCTGAACCCCCAGATCCAGCTACAGACCAGCAGCTGCCCAGCAGACCCATGCAGCCATCAGCGACACCTCAGGGCCATCGTGGTCATTACTCACTGGGGCTAAGTAGCCTGTCACAGGGAGCTGTGGCTGCAAATTGAATATTGTTCGGACCCCTAGGTTTTTCTCATCAATGCACTGTGCATGGTCATGTTGTTAACATGTTGACGTAAGGCAGAGCAGCTTGGACGACAAACTTTTCAAGCATTTAGCAGTGGAAATTTTTGTCTTCATCTCTCACACTTTTAGCTGATAGTTGTGACGGAAAATGGCTTCTACTTAGTTTATCAGTCAATTAGTCAATTGATATAAAATTGATTTTATTTTTATCAGCAACTACTTTGGGAGTTGCTTCAATATTTTTTAAGCAAAAAAACACACAAAAACCTTGAAAGCCAAATATTTTTGCATTCTGGGCTATTAGCAAGGCATTTGAATACACCCTGCTGCAGTTTAGGAAATTATATTGAGCAATTTTCTTAACTGTCTTCTGACATTGTTTAACGCCAAACCAAGGGCACAACTACAGTAGAGGAAGGTAAAGCAGCAGCAACGGTTCCTTCTTTATCAGTTCATTCTATGTTGCCACTAATGTGTCAAAAAAGCTAAATCATCTCTCGCAGTGTCTACAGTACACAAGGTAACTACATTTAAATGGTATGCATATATATACATATATATATACACAGTATATATACTGTATATGGTAATACAATAACATACATACACAAGCATATAGTTTCTTTTCTTAAATAAGGATTAGTGGATGACCTGAAGTTCAAAAATGTGAAACTGTTATGGTAGGTTAGGGTTGGGCTGGGCCCCCTTTGACCATCTAGCACTGGGACCTGGTCCTGGCTCCTTACGCCACTGGACCAAACGATGAATTGAGAAAATGATCACCAGATTAGTCAATAATGAAAATCATTGTTAGTTGAAGATCTGCTTCATATGCAACATAAAATGCATAATATAAGTGGCTGGCAGTAGCCAAAGAATAAACTGACCAACAGCTGGTCACCTATAATTCCTCTTCTGCTCTGTTTCGTTTGTGTGGCGATTAGTGGCTAAGAGGCCCTGTCCTCAGGACTCTGTCCAAGCTCTGCAGCGGTAGCCTTGATATCACCTCAGGAACTGGTCACTAGCTATTCAGAGGCTAACAGTTAGTCCCAGGGCCAGATAGCAGCACGGAGAAGAGCCTAGGAGATGTCAGCTGTGCAGTAACAATAATCTAGCCAGGCCTCTCCGCCCCATCCTGAGCCTCAGCCAGTGTCCAGCATTTCCAACTGAATAACTCTATAAAATGGACACCTGCCACAAGACCCCGCATGCATCACTAGTGCCAGAGCGGCGAACACAATCGCCCGGCAGTCACGGCCAGTTGCCCGCTGATATATCAGATGCGATCCGCAGGAAGGGGTTCAGCGCCCCAGCCAAATGTTAAAGTTATTTGTTCTTGTCATTAAACTAAACTTTATTGTGACCCTCTCTCGCTGTTATTGCACTAGTAGCGATTCTCCCAGACTGGACTTTATCATTGAGACTGTCTATGAATCTCTGGGGCTTTGCCACTGCACTTCACTGAGCTATAATTCCTTGTTGCCCTTACAGTCTAGAGGGCCGGAGAGAGGGGAGGAAGAGGAGAAAAGGGGGAGAGAGGCACAAAAAATGGATATGACACGAGAAAGTATTTTTCAATTTGCCATGCTGATTTGCAATTTAATAAACACTGCCATGATATCCACAGAAAAGCTAGCCATTTTCACTTAAAAATTATCTGTGTGGCATCCATTTTTTGTAAATAACGTATTGGCTAGGAGCTAAAAGTTTAAGGGGAGAAAAAAAATGTGCATACACAACACTTACTACTTACTGAGATGTTTTAAAAAGGTCTGTAGCGTCATGTGTAGAAGGAACATGAACTTGAAATTGTTTTAGCTTCTGGTTGCATGTTAGATGTACTTTAGATGCAGTTATCTTATGTTGTCTGTATTGTATTCATTGCTGTATCAACATGCTTTTGACCAGGTCTCTCTTGAAGAAGAGGTTTCCATCTGAACAAGTAGCCAAGTAAAGGAAATAAGAAAAGAATGGGTGGCATTGTTTAAAAGAAGATGCTACGCTGTTAGAGGTCAGGGTGCAGGCACCATATCTTTTGATTAAAACCAACAGGTTCAGACAATGGATACCATGTCTATTTTTTCAGTTTCATTCAAGCTAGAAAAGAATTTTGAAAATATATTCTCCTCTCTGTCTGCACACAGCTAGGATCCAACCCATTAATCAGTAAGCACACAGAGAGCCATTATTATTCTTTTTATTATGGAACTTTACATCAAAGTTTTGGTTTTAACGTTTAAAGCTGATGGTGAGAAATGGAAAGTACGGATCCTCTTACTGTTGTAATGAAAAGGGTTGTGATCCATGGGTGTTTGCCTTGCCTCAGTGTGCTTTATCGTCAACGATGAGGGCATCCCTCACTAGCTTTACACCGTTTTCAGAATGTTTCATTACTCTCCTATTTTTCCTAAGGTTTCCACCTTCACTGACCCCACATCTGCTGCTTAGGAAAAGGTATTTAAACTGATATTAGAAAGAAATATCTTGCCAAAAGTGTTTGTGGATCATTAAGAGGCTGCAACTGTTACAAAAACATTAGCATTTGTGAGGTACACCGCAGACAAAAGGTGGCTGTTTTTACAGCCTGTGTATTTTCCAAAGGTTCTTGAAAGAGACAATGCGGTCATAGAAAATATAAACTGCAGATAAACGACATGACATAAAACTGCAGCCCATGTCCTGTCAAGCTCGGATGGCTTCCGAGCTCAAACTGCCTTAATTTTCACCTCCTGTGAATAGCACTAACATCCTCTTTCTCCTCTGGCATGAAAAAAGGGATATTTTGCTGTGCCTTAATGAGATGGTGTTATGCCTGGTTTATGCCATTTTACATCTTCATACATAAATGTGTTGAACATATGACGCTATCGATGGCGGCACAAGGGGTCTCTATTCAGGTCTGCACTGGTCTTTCATCTAAATTTCTTTAAAAATTATCTGACATAGCTTGATGGCAAACAAAAAATATTCCGAAAGATATTTTAGTCCACCGCCGCTCAGGATATTTCTGGCCCGGCAACCTTGAAAACTACCAACTCGTCTCCAAAATTCCCCTTCTTTCCCAATGAGGTAAAAAGGGCAAGTTTTCGCTCTTTAAGATGGCGGTACATAACCCGTCCATGGAACATAAACGTGTCTGCCAGTTGGGGAAGATGGATGGAGGCCCACATGCCTGCCTTAATAAAAAGGTCTTTAAACCCTCGTCCAGATCTTCTTCCCAAGGAAGCATGATATTAAAGACAGGCAGGGAACTGGGCTTGGTAAACGTAATGGATCGGCAGGAAAGTTTAAAAGCACCAAGGGGGTAGGCCATTATGCAAAACAGGGCTCGCACAAGTAATCTGCGCCCTGTCTCTCAGCTGCCAAAGACAAAGAACACATGCAGAGGCCCTGATTGCTTCTTAAGAAGCTCCCCGCACCGCCATGATGGATTCTGGTATTTTGACTGTTAATATGTTTGAATGAAAATTATTTATACATTTCGGTGAGGTTGAGCGCCTCTCCCTGTGATTACTGCCTCTGAAAATGAGAGCGGAGGAGCAGGAAATTTCCATGTCACAGAGGCCTGATGTATACTCAGATTATGGGCTGATTGCAGCTCAGATGAGCACCGTGTAGAATCGTTTGCCCGCGCCTGTGACAACTCCCCGTCCCTGACAAGGCCTCTTAGTTTTTCCGGTTATTGATGCATTCTGCATAAATGCAATCCATTGATGGTGTCTCCTGCTGGAATATAGGTATGAAGGGGAGACGGGTGGTTGCAAATGTGTGTGTGTGTGTGTGTGTGTGTGGAAACAGGGTATTTAATACACTCAGGCAGGGAGGCGAGCAGTGAGCAGAGCATCTGAATGTTTTTATCCGCGTCGTACAGGGAGCTGATCAAAGTGAGTCATGTTGGAGGGGAATCTGCATGTGTGATGATGATACCTGGGTAGACATTTATCAGACCCTCTGTGCTAGTTCACTGGGGACAAAACTGATAGCAGGATGAGGAGGAGAGGAGCCAAAAACGAGCAGAGGGACTAGTAATGAGAGAATGTGAAAGAGGTCATTGAAGGAGGGAGGTGTGTGAAAGAGAGCAACATGGATTTGACACACATATGTAGGTGCAAAGTTGTACTGTTATAACTGTGAGGACAGACCAGACTGCTTTATGTCAGTGCTGTAATGTAACTAAGTACATTTACTCAGGTACTACACTTAAGTACAAGCTCGAGTTTCTTACATCATATCATAGTATTTCCATATTATACCACTTCATAGAAGATAATGTTAAGGTTTTTACTGCATTACATTTAGCTCACAGCTTTCTCATTATTCAACAAATTAATATTAATATCATTATTCTATTTTATGGATTTATTTTGTTCATAAGGTTCATAACTTTTTTGGTGTATGACCACGAGCTAATGTCGACTTGCGACCCCTTGTCACTGGCTTGATATGTCTGCAAGTAGCAACCAGTTCAGCCAGAGAGTCTTTTTTCCCCCCTTGTTTTATATTAATTTAGTCCTGAGTCCTGAGGGAGTAAAATTCCTCAGTAATTTACGATTTTAAAAAATAGCACTGGAAGAAAGTCTGGAAATATAAGTATTACTGTGTTTTTCTGCTGTCTTCTTCTGTTAATCATCTCCAGGGGCCACAGATTTATTTTGTGACCCCTTGTGGGGGGCCCGACCCCTGGGTTGGGAACCATGTGATTAGACTACAGAGTAGTATATAGGCCTTAAATAGTCAAATTATGTGTTAATTTATAATCTAATCTAATAAGACTGTATCACTCACATGAACCATTTTCTGCACTTTAGATACTTCAAGTACATTTTATCAATAATACTTACATACTTAATATTTTTAATGCAGAACATTTACTTGTAAAGGAGTATGTTTATATTTGTTATTGTCAGTTTTACTTGAGTAAAGAATTCTCTGTCATTACTTACTGTACACTTTACAACACAATCATAATTATACCCGTAACTCTAAAACAAAACCTCAAACCTACCCCTAAAATGAATGATCAGCCTGGTTGAGAATGTCTCTCATATCATAATGTGAACAGATTTCTGTCCTTGTATCTTGATGAACACGTTACACACACACATACACACAAAACTGTGCTCAGAGTGTTACCAGAGGGCACACAGACATTAAATTGGAGGCACATCACTAATCCTGTAGCTCCACTGATTAGCTGATGCAGAGATATGAGCAGAAATCCCTGCGATGTTTGTGAGCTATAATATTATAATAATAAACTAGAATGGCGCTATCTGAATACTAAAAAACTACTAAATGCTTTTTTCCACATCAATTTAAACTTTCAAAATTTGGTACTTAGTATGTTTTGTTTCTCTAAACTCTTACTTTAAGTATAATTCCAAAAAATATTTCAAAGCAATTTTTCATTCTTCTTAATTCCTGAAAGGTTGACTTTTTGAAGATGAAAGATAATCATCAGTAGCAAGGACTTAAGCAGGGGGCCTCCAATATCCGCCTCCGAGCTCCAATACATAAAAATGATTGATAGATCCACTTACAGCACAACAGTCCCCTGAGAACAATTACCACCGCTTTGGTAATTCTGCAATCATGGCACTTGATCATGGCATATCTAACTCTTTCATCCTGTTTGGATGATATTCAAGAGAAACTTTTGGCTCTTCTGTTGAAGAAAGACTAATGAAAATATTTCAGTGGCCAACTTTTTAAGCCAATGAAAACCCAGCCAGCATGAGAAGCACTATTGCAGGGATAGTGGAACAGTGCCACTTTGCAGTAAAATGGAATAAGCATTATACGAAGAAACAAATTTCACCCCCCCATCACCCCCACCAACACACACACACAGTTACACACACACATCCATGCATGTGCACATTCAGTCAGAGCCTCCAGGCATGGGTTCAGTTGTCCCCCGTCTCTGTCTCTCTTTTGCGGCCTGATTTGAATACGAGCCTTGTTTTATGGAGGGAGGTAATTGGAAGTTGGTGATTTACTGCAGTGTATACAGGGACTGCATCCAACAAAATATCTGGAAGCAGGGAATAATCGCTTTGTAGCCTGCTGCTGCATTTATCTGGACACAGGTATATTTTAACCACCGGGTGTTGACAGTGTTGACTATTAGCCGGCAAATAAATTATTCAGCACTTACAAGAGGGAGGGAGGGGGGAATGGGAAAAATCTCCTTTCCACGGCTACAACAGGACAAAGCAGCGTGTGGTGTCGGAAAAAAGAGGCAGTCATTTTTTTCTTCAATTACAAAAGGCAAATATTTATTATTTATAAGTACTTGCCTTGTATGGGCTTAAATGTTATTTATGAACCTGTTGCATAGTGATTTCCAATGTAACTCATTATTTTTAGCTGGAGGGTGTTGTAAAGGAGCAAGGATATATTTAATGACACTCTGCTAGTCGGTGCAATTACACTGTAATCATTATGTAAAATGTCCTATTAATTAAACCAATTTCTGCTAGGGGAACATTCTTTTCTGCAGGGCCTACGCCTCATCCTTCAGCCGCCTTGCTGCCTCCTGTTTTTCACCAGGCCCCTATTATGTTGTGACTTCACTGCATACATATTTATAAAAGAGATTTTCATTATCCACAAGATTTGGAACCACTTTCAGATTAATAAATAGATCATGCCACAGAGGTTTGAAAGGCAATTAGGTTTCTTTCTAATCATACAATGTTTTGGCCTTTTGATCATGGCTGCAGTGTTGGGTGCATTTATAAGTTGAGAATTTGCCTTTTTTTTTTTGGTTGAATATTGGCTCCTGTTTCAATAATAATTCATGTTTACAGGATGGGATGCTCAATAAAAGTATTAGGGAGTGAAATATGACTGAAGTGAAGGCATATTAATGCTAAGAGTATTCAGTAGAGAATGACAGGAAAAATGTGAGGCAGAGAGAGTAAGTTCTCTCTAAAAGTTTGTATTATTTAAAATGCAAGACGCTAAGCAGAAGTCCAAATCTGTCTCTCTTTAAGAAAATGTTGGTGCTAGCAATCACAGCAGGACAGAGCGGTTGACCCGTCTGGCTCTGTATCTGCTGTCCTGGCAGTCCTAATGTTGCTGCAGTGACCAGGGGGTCACTGGCACTTCCAATGCTCTTCAGACACAATCTGTTTTCTTTACTTCTTGGCACAAAGGAAACGATTAAGAAAACAATTCAATAGAGAGCGAGAGCACACACGCACATCTACATTGCAAATGGAGGCGCTGGGGATGTTTGCTATTCAGAAAGCATCAGTTGGGGAGAGGCCGTCTTTGTAAGAGTGCTTATACAAGAGGTCCACTTCTGAATACAATAGTCTACCATAAAGCTGTTAAGGAGAATATGTTGATTTTGTGGCTATAGTGCATGGCATTAGAAAGTTATTTCAATTCAGCAGATAAACTCAATAACTCAACTGAACAAATGCAATAAACAACATGTAATTTACTGATAAGAGAAGCTGGGTTATGAGATATTGGATATATAATCAGGTTTTTAAATAAGCGAACTACACTGCAAGAACAGAAATAGAGCAGTAATTGATCCCATCCCACAAGATACGATGATATCGTCTTCGGCAGAATCATCAACAGCTATATTATCTATTTTAAATGTAACATAAAACTAATATGTTGGTCTTACAATAAAGGATTTGGAGCTGCTACACAAGTTACATTTGTCATTCAGAAACATTCTCCCTAACAATGTAAGAGTCTAAGTCTCTGTAGAGGGTCTTGGGTCCGTAGAAGCCTGAACAGATGGCAACAACATCTCCACTCATAACTGCCTTTGCTGATCTTTTCCCATGCAGCTTGCCACGTGTCATATGTCCATTCATAAAGTTGTTACAGATGACTATCTCAGCGTGTCAGCCATGTTTAGCAACAGACAAAGCCAGGGGCACAATGGTTCCAGCTCTTATCAGAGGAGAGGACTAAAGCTTCTTGCAAGAGCGTGACTAAAGTGCTGACAGTCTGAGCGGCTTATGAAGAAGAGTTGTTAAAGTCAAGACACCTGCTGCTAAAGAGGAAGGCTGGAGGATGATGATGATGAACATGATGATGATTAAAAACAGAACAAAAGGAGGAGAATGACAAGTGTGGTTGCAGTGAAAGTGGTAAGAGAGGAGATGATGATCATTGTGAAGTGGGAGGAGTTTTTTTGGGCGTCTTTGGCTCCAGAAGTAAAAGTCCCATTCATTTCTCACATTATGTGACTGACAGTTGGAGCACTTCCACAGCTTGGATGAACATGAAACTCTTCTGCATGAGTGCAAGAGATGAACTGTGACAAAAATATCTGGTTCTTTGTTAAAATTTCTAATTTCAGGTGAGAGGTTAACTACAACTCCCAAGATGTATTTCAGCAATAAAACATCCAATCTCTGAGTTTAAATTGCTATTTTATGCACAGGCGACGAAAGAAGGAAGCTAAACATTTACAGTGCTGTGAACTGATAATTCAGTCTGTAGGAGAAATCAATTCACATTACGATTCTGGTTTAAGTTTGGGTTAATATGACACTGTGTTTTATTCATAAATCCAACAAAAATGTGTTTTCAATTTACTATCTCTCCGATTTGCACCTTTGACTGTGTTTGTCTCCATGGCAACAGCCTCCAAGGCTCATAGGTGTTGTAGTAGAACTACTGTAGAACTACTACTTTCTTTGCACTTTGTCGCGCTTTGTTTTTTTTATTGAATATCACTTTTCCACTCACACAAGCATATTTAAACTTTTTTGCAATACTTAGATGTTTTCTAAATTTCCAGCTTTTCCGTTCAGATTTTTTCATGCAGATATTGAAAGTCCACATAAAAAAAAAATAGGTGGATGGAAAGACACTTACCAAGGATACTGTTTAAAGGCAAATTTGAAATGGTAATACAGAATGGAAAAAAGGACTTCCAGAACCAGTGTCTCATTTCACTTCATTCAACTTTATAATCATGATGAAAAATATTAGAATTTAAGAGATAGATGGAAAATATTAGAAGAATATTCAGGCTGTTCATATATCTACCCATGAAAAGTAATATAAAAGCACTATAACTCCATACAAACCATTTCATGAGAATATGTAAGAATACTAGATAAGTTATAAATGTATCAGTATAATGCCAAGCCTACATACATGTGCTCATATATTCATTAAAAGCCTCACAAAAACTAGAACAGTACAAAACAAGTGCACAGTTTTACATAAATGGTGGTCAAGCACACCCCAGTCAAACAGGCACGCAGTCAGATTTAAAAGATTATTATCACACAGGCAAGAGGTGGCACCATGATTCTTATCACAGGTATGAATTACAATATTTATCCTGCATGCTTTATTTGCGGCTGGCAGACGGATGGCAGCGTGGCGTTTTAATCCATTACTTTGTGCCAGGGTGTCAAATTAGGCCGCTTCATTAATACACTATCCACAAGTGAGAAAGAGAGAATGAAAATGGAGGAGGGAAATAAAGAGCTGGAGGAGGGGGCAACTGTACATCAGGGAGAGATTATTATTATTCCGTCTCTCTCTGAGATGAGAGCAAATTATAAGAACATACACCTTCTTCATCTGTTTGGATAAGTGGGAGGCCGGCGCCTGATGGATGACTGTGTTTACAAATGAGGGTGATAATGTTAAGCAGAGGAGCAGTACATGCATTTCCCACCAATGAGGCTGTGGCTGGTCACACGCACACAAACACACACATACAATGAAGAGGCAGACTGATGATAAGAGTCCCTTGGCTACCGGATTAGGCAATCTTCCCAACCCGCAGCAGATTGATAGAGTCACTCCTCACAGACGCAATTGTAACGGGGAGGAATAAAGTTTGGCCTGCTGGTATCATCTGTGCTTACTGCCAGCTTGGTATGAATCTCTGAGGAAGGATGACCTGCAAGAGAGATGAGGCACGGGACATTTACGTTTGTTTCCTTTGGTTCTGTGTAGCCGTGACGTGCCACCATAGTCAGAACACCATCATGTCTACCAGAAAAGAGATAATATGTTTATTTTCTGATTATTATTTTATCATATTAGAATTACTGGATATAAAGATTCACTGATATTCTTCTAATGATATCTCTACAATGTTGTTCCTCTTGTATTGTTTTCTCTTGGAGCTGAATGATTAGTCATGTGATTAGTCAATCAACAAAAACTAAATTGGCAACCACATATTCAATTTGTCTTTTTCAAACAAACATAGAATAGAATAGGCTTTATTGTCACTGTACAGTTAAGTACAATGAAATTGTCAAATGTTACCTAGATCAAACTTCTTAACTGTGAGTATTTTTTGCCTGTCTTTGTCTTAATGTGTGTTTAGGTTTGTATGTAAGTTGTCTGAAGGTGTAATTCAGGGCTTTGGGAAATTGTAGTGGGCATTTTTCTTACTTTTTCTCACATTTCATAGACTGACATAACATATGATAAAATAATCACCAAATTGCTTGATAATGAAAATAATTGTTAGTCATATATTCTGTTATTTCATATAAAGCATCCTGAGAGTCTGAAGAATAGTGAGATGGAAATCAATGGCTTGTTTGTCTTTTTCAAAGCTATATATTATAATTACTGATTGTTAAAAGGCATGCTGTATATGAGTCGAAATATGGAAAATAGGACAAAATACATATGTCAGAAACTTGCAATTGAATCCATTCTGCCTGTAAAGAATATATGTTTTATGTGAATAATAAAAAACAAAATGTGTCTGCCTTCACAATGGAATTACCTTAACTTAATGAGGAATAAATACACTGAAATTACCCTTTAATTGCACCTTGGTTAACTTTAACACTGTTTTAGTGTTTACTTGTGCTTAAATTGCATTTTTTTTTTGTAATTACAACATTATTTAAATTCTACAAGAGTTACAATAATACCTACTGTCAGTTATTGTGATGATAATAATTCTAATAAATGGAGTCACATGTGAAAAGCAACTTTTCAGTGTTTCCAGCGCCGCAGATTCACTGTATTGTACGTTTTTTGACACACTGCTGAACAAATAGTGCAGATAGTTTAATCAACAGCCAGACTCTCCAGCTGGAATGAATGAATGGTCCGAGTCAGTCAAGAGCAATCGCTGGCGGAGAGAGGTTAAATGTCTGCATTAGAATGTGTTTGTCCCCCAAGCATGTTAAAGAGCCCTTCTTTCAGGATCCCTCATAATTCCACGGGCCCTAGCATGTCATCTTTCTCCGGGTGTCATAGGAAATAGACTGATGAATCACTTCCTGATGTCACTGCGGTGGACTGGTGACAATCAGCGAAATGATAGTGTCTGCCTGCCTACACATATCTGTAATTGATAGCCCAAACCCCAAACACTCGCCTCTCTCCACTAGCTATGATGGAACATTGGATTGAAATCACTCCGGATGAGGTGGGGTCTGGGCCATTTGTTATTTACTTCCAGCTCGCTTCGCAACAGCACCCCCCACCCCCACCCCCTCGCCCCCACAACTCCCCCTTCCAACCCCCCCCTTCCCCAAATCCCTTACCAACACCTCCACCCCCACTCTTCCCTGCCGCCAGAATTTTTGCCACAAGAACACATTATGGTAATCAGACAGTATGTGTGTATAGGAATCAATCAACGGAAAAGCCCATCGCAAGAGTTATGACACGGCAAAGTCTGTTTGTAACTTTTGATTAATGGGGAGATCTGCCCTGTTTTTTCTGGGTGGATGGGGAAGCGGGACGACCCGCAGGACCAGTAGGGTTCAACAAGGGTGGTGTTCCCTGATTTTGAACCTCTGTTTAGGTGTGTTTTGAGGAGGGGGTGGAGGAGTCATACAAAACATGGCGAACAAGGGTTTAACCCATTTTCTTGACAATGTATGGCTGCACAGAGGTGATGGATGCCACCTCAGATACCTCTCATCAGCATTAACGCCACCTTGGCACTGCCTCTCTCGCTCTCTCCTGTACCTGCCATCCCTGCGCCTGCCTGATTTATAAAGTTGTTATGGCAATTCACTCTAATGTTATTTCCTGCCACATAAATACATATATCTCAGGCAGGTATTATAAGGCCCGTAATGGAAGAGCATCAGGGCTGCTCTGGGGATCCTTTTAGGATATTTGGCAGGATGTTATTGGTTGCGCTGAGAGAAAAACCTACATTAGCATTAATCCTCGAGGTGCAAGATAAAAGACTGCAGGGACTGTTTTATTATCATCAGACAGGCTTTTGTTTTAGCTGCTGCGTGTTCCTTTTGTTAAAATGAAGTTTCAAAGCAAATTTTTCTGCGTTGAGTATATTTTTTTTTTTTACCCTTTCAGTGCTACAGTTTCTCGGTACAGCATTTTGACATCTGTGCAGTCCTTTTTTTTAGCATTTTATTTTGATAGTGAATAGTAAAGATACATGAAATGAAAAAGATAAAGAAATGCAGTAACATAACAGCATGTGTGATAAACTCACACAGAACAAATTGCTTTTTAAAATACAATGAAAATAATGCACAGTCACTGCATTTTTTTTATTACATATTTTTATGACAACTGCTCAGCTGACACTGCAGATCAGTTTTAAAGCACCGACATTTTCTAGTCCTGTTTTAATTTACAATGCAACAACATAATCATCACTTTGCAACTTCTGCAGACATTTAGGTTTGCAAATCCAAGGGGCAAATTGTTTGTGGAATCTCCATTATGCCCCTTTCTAATGTTGTCATTAGCAATCAGCTCACTGGGAAAACAGGACTGCAAGAGGTAGAGGAAAATCATTTGAACCTTCAGCCCCGCCATGGATCCCCTGCCGCCAAGGGGGGTCAGGGGTGCCGGGTGACAGCTTGGGTCAATACTCAGGAGCTGGTGGAGGATGGCGCTGTGGGGAGGGAAGTATTGGGGGTGGCGGGGGGGAGTCGCAAAGGGGAGTTAGAGCAGATCGCCCTCACAGATAAGCCAGCTTTAACTTGAAGTCTGAAGAATGTTGAGAAGACGAGGTGTGTGTGTGTGTGTGTGTGTGTGTGTGTGTTGGGGGTGGTGGTTGTGAGTGATAGTTGCTGACGGTGCCAGCTCAAGCCAGGAGTTCACACACACACACACACACACACACACACACACACACACACACACACGTACAAGCTAATGAGTGGTGGAGTGGAGGTATTGAAAGGTGTGACGGCCTTGTCAGGGAGTGTCCCTCCCTGTCCTCTGCTGCCAACCTGCTCCCCCCTGAGCTAGTCAAAGGGCATGGCACACCACACAAGACTGACACCTGAAATATTGAGTTATCGATACAGTGTCTCTATGTGACACTGTGTGTGTGACAGCGTGTGTGCGTCATCGTACGAATGAGAGAGTTATTGATACGATGCCTGTTCAACGTTAAGAGCGCTGCGCCTGTGTTGAAGTGCGTGTCTATGACTTTTTTTGCGCGTGACGTGTCACTGTATGTGTGATGGAGTTATTGATACTGCAACACTTGGACTCAAACCACCCATCGATTCCTAGAAACACGACACCTGCATGCAAGTCAGGTAAAACCGGCACGCTTCAGAAACACGACGGATAGGTTTGCTGGCAGAATCCAAAGTTTTCAGCAAAGACGTCCAAGGACTTTGAAGATACATGTTCCTAAAAAGCACTCAATCAGCTGATGTGTTAACATTATGGGCTGATTTTATATGTACACAATTGATGACATTTAGGTGATAACATTTGTGTGTGGGCAAAGAAAAATGGAGAAAAAGAAGGGGGGAAAAAAAGTTGCCAGTGGGTAATAGAAAAATCCAGAGGTATGATGTCAGGTATGGATGTGAGATATAAAGACATTTTTTTGCCAGGCCTATTTCAGCCAGACAGTAGGGGGCTATTTGGAATGGAGGAAAGTAATAACCTCCATTTGTTCCCCCTTGTCCCTCGGCTTATGAAAAACGCCTTTACAACTTGCTTTGCCTTAACTGGGTTTTCTGGGGGATTTTGAAGTTTGGCAACTTGTCACTTGGATTGGAGCTGGTGGAAATATGATGTTCAGGTCATGGCTTTCTCTGCTAGTTCAATATGTTGCTGTGTGATTGAGGCTGGGTTGGCGAACGGGATTTGGGCTATTAATAAAGCCTGAGGTGGTCTCGGGGCCAGTGCATGTTGTACTGCTGTTGTCAAAGAAAAAAACCCCATAACTTTTTTTTTTTTTTTGAACAAAGCACAGAAAATCCTTTTATTTGGCTGAGAGCAGAATATTTTTTGATTAATTTTCAGTTTCTTAAAAAAAGTGAAAAATAGAACTTCAGAAGTAGCAGTGTGTCTATGTTATGTGTTATTCCACATTCTGATCTGGTGCTCCCCGAGCCCCCGGAGAGCTCGGTCAGCCGGCTGAGCTCCCCGCTCCCCCTGTCTCCATCACTATCAATTGTCTTTGAACAGCTCCGATCATCACCTCAATTATCCGTTGTCCTGCCCACCTGATGGGTTTTTTGCCAACTATAACTTCTCTGTGGATGGACAGGGAATAATGACAGCTGAGGCCTGAGCCCGGGGTAGCAGACTGGAATACAAAGAGGGTGAATGGATGTAGATGTGGCTGCAAAATTCGGCCTCTCTGCCGCACACGCACACACACACACACACGCATATTGACACAAACACACTTACAAAAGACACACGCAAACATGAGAAAACACATGAAGCAGTCCTGCAGCCGCACAGACACTCACACAGAGATATCCACAGATGTTGACGCAAGCGCACACACACAAAAACCCATATCCCACCTCTTCCTGTAGAAAAGCCATTTACTGACCGACCGCCAAGGTGTCAAGCTCTAAAGTGAATCTAAGAACGTGCTTGATGTGTTCTCTCTCTTTTCTGTCTCTCTCGCTCTCTCCGAGGCTGAGAGAAACTCATTTACCCTGCAAATCCAAATACACGAGCAGAGTGGGAAAATGTATTCATACCACAGGTGATCTTATTATGGGCGCGGTAAACTGAGCAATGAGAACATCATCCACTGCAAATGACATCTAAACACATATCGACAAAGAAAAAAAAGGCAATATCATCTGCATAATCAGAGAAAGCAGTCAGATACCACCATCGTCTGGGAAATGGAATGACTTGAAAAGTTCAGCGCCAGAGCATTGTGCTATTTATGTGCGATAGTGATTCGATTTAAAGTCAGCAAAGAATCTCCGTGTTGTTGGCGCATGGGAAAAATGCGGGATGTCGGCACTTTAGCTATTAGCTAAGAAAAAGTAATCAACCACTTGATACTAAAATAGCTTACATGAAATTATGTATGAGAAGAGACAGTGGAACTGACACATAATCACAACCAATAAAGCAAACTACACATCAAATGCAATTACTAGATTTTTACATTATAGTTTTCAAGTGCTGACACTCGGCTATCTGTCAGGTAGCAAAGAGTAGATACTCAGGAAAGTGTCACTTTGCCTTTGCTGCAACTTCATGTAATCCAGAGCAGGACTTTTACCGAACCTACCCACAATACTAACACTAAACCTGACATGATCTTCAATGTCTGTCAGACCAGATTTAACACAATCTATATTGCTCCCACCCTTATTAACACAAACTACTTTTCATACTATTATCTGTATTATTTGGACATCTGAATAATATGTGACTCATATCTATAATGCGTTCTCTCTGCGTACAATATAGGCAGTTGCATAATTGTCCTAAACTAAAACACCTGAAACACAAGTGGATTAAGAGCTGTTGTTTGATATCTCTTGAGAAAGTGACAGGAAAATTAAACATGAAAATGTTCAGACAGTTGGGTGGACTCTGCTGCAGTACCTCTCTAATACTTCACCCAAGAACAACTCATCATATTTCTACGTTGTATATACTATTTGAGAAATACTGTGATAGCAGTATGTTATGTAAAATATTTGGTGTATAATAACATTCTCCTATCCAACAGTAAAAATGGCTGCCACACGCTGTTGAAATATTCTCTGTAAAAGTCTACAGAGGTTATAGTTGGCTCATGATGGAAATTATTATTCTGCATTGTCCCAGGGCCATCCAGCCAGATAGCTCAGCCATTAGCATTTTCCTCTTTGTTCCCATCTATAAACATTTTTGTTGTCCTGAAGGGTCATCTCTGTATTCTTCCATCTCTCCCTTCCTTCGTAATGAATGAGTGTAATTACCAGGCCTGATTGGTTGGAAGGTCATTGAGAATCCTGTAATTTTTCACTTATGTTAAGCTTGTGTTTGTGATGAATGTACCCAACCTTTCTGCATCCCTCCTTAGATTACTCTAGGCATAGAAATGCATCCACAAATTAAGCTGTTCATTGAACACTGCTCCTGGCTGGCCATGAGTACGTTTATACAGATAAACAAATGGAAAGAAGTGGTGTGGTGATTTTTAATGCCTGGCAGAGGAGGTATATTGTATTTTGTCTCTCATTTATTTTATTATTTTGGCTTCTCTTGAGCAATGCTTTACATGTTATATGCATCTTTTGTCTTTGTATCAACTCAAAGTTTGAGAAAATTAGAGTAATTTTATGGTATTTCTGCTGCCAAGGAGAGCAGCAATGATGAAATTTTTAAGATTCAGATGCACAATTTTATGAGAACACAACAATGTACCACAGTCCATACAAGATGCTCCCCATTAACTATCACCATCATCATCATCATCAAGTCTCTTTCAAAGATAATTGCTCAACTACTTGGGAATGTTCTTGTATTGAATTTAATTTCATTTACTGTTATTTTGTTCATGCCATTCAACCAAACTCACAACAAATAACAGTGGATTTCCAAAATACAATTTCTCTCTCCATCCCTACTCCTTCCTTTCTTTTTCAGTCTCTCATTAACAACTCACTCTTTGGATTTTCACGTCTTTCTTGCTTTCACTTCAAAGAGAGAGAATATTTCTCTCCGGACCTTAACCCACCACCTCCATCTCTCTTAGTTCATTTTCCCATTTTCTAAACTTTTCTTCCCCTCTTTGGACCTATAATCTGTGCGTTTGGTTGCGGTTTCTCTTCTGTCGGTTGAATTAGTGGCCTGTCAGAGATGGTTCTGCTGCAGGGCGCTGGCAGCTGCCCCACTCACTCCACGGCCTATCAGCCTCACATTCAGCTGTCCATGAAGGAGGGATGGAAGGGCGGAGGGATCATTGGACAGAGAGAGAGAGAGAGAGATCAGGCTTCAGAGGGCCAAAGGACGTAGGGATGTAGTGATAGAGAAGAAAGAGGGATGGGTTCTTGATGGGAAGAGGGAGTGGAGAGGTATGGCTGAGGAATGGATGGATGGAGTAGAGGAGTGCATCCGTTCAGGGGCCCTGTGGCCGAAAGCCAGGCAGTGAGTCTGGGGTGGATGGGCGCAGAGGCTATACTCTCCTTGTCTTCCTCTCCTCCTTGTTTCTCTCTCTCCTCCTGTTTCTCTTACAATTGCCTTCCTGGTGGACTCCTCCTGGGCTTCTTTCTCTCTCTCTCTCTCTCTCTTTCTTCTCGCTCTTCTCACTCCGTCTTTTCTCCCACAATCAGCCAGCTGACAGGCGGACTGGGGCCATGATGGACGATGCCCTCTCCGAGTCCGACAACATTTTCTCTCAGTCCCTGAAGCAAGATCGGGCAGCATCAGAGGTAGGCCGGCGCTGGCCTCTTTCAGTGTTTGTGAGGTCCAATTGCTGTGTTCAGTCACCCCTCTCACGACCCCCATATCAGCTGCGCTGGGCTTGTGCAAACTGGAGCTGACCACACGGCCCTGCCTTCTCAAAATCTGCACACTGGCCATGTCACAGCGAGCGGACAACATTTAACCACATTTCAACTCTGTGACTTTTCTCTCTTTCTCTTTGTCACAAGGAGCAAAATAGAAAAATGAGATTTTAAACAGAAGCAAAACTTACATATAAGGACATCCAGACCTGTCAAAAAATAAGATTTTCTAAATATTCTTTTTATCATATGCACACTTGTATTTTCTGTATTACCCTCTTAAATTATGTAAACTCCTAGATCATCATTAATATCACCAATTCAATTAGGTTAAATGCATACTTTACCAACAATCAAATAATTCATTGGTTAATTCACCTAATTATTTCCAGATTATCGATATGGTAAATGTTTAGCAAAATCAGAAAACAACTTTATGTTTGCAAAATTGAAATATTATCTCACCAAGATGTTTCCTGCAGCATGAAACAAAAAAACAGCCACAACTTAATTCAGTCTCATTAATTTGATAATGCTTAATCAATGAGCCTCGCTGTGTTAAAAGGTCTAGTTCAAACATTGATTACTGTCTTTCAATTCTTCCTCAACAATAAGCTGGGGGAGGAGGCAACTTATCATTATTGGCTTTAAAATGCTTTAATCTACGCTTCCCATGGCATCTTCCTGGTGTAAAAACTGGAGTGTGGGGGGGTACAGACTTATTATTGCTAAAATACCGAGTTTACCCCCTCCACACATACACACACAGTGTTGGTACACCTCCAGCCACCCACCCACCACCTCCTCAGACCCCCCCCAGGCCCCCCAATCCCCAGCCTTAATCCAATTTGTTCAGTCCCCCTGTCTTCTGCTGGCACAAAATTAAAGGCCTGCTCCCACAAAAACACCTCACATTTCCAAGGTATTGGCTGCCCTGCAAGACTAGAAACTTCATTTATTCTGGCTAACTTCTCAATTATCTTCCCAGTAGTGGAGACGTGTAAAAAGTACAAAAATCAATAGGATTCCATTCCCCTTGTATTGGAAAGGGGAAAATTAATGAGATAGGACACTCTCTTAATCAGAAATAAATGTTTTAATTCAGATAATGACATAGTTTTCCCTTGCAGAAGGATGACAAATGCCGAGGTGCTGTGAGCCCCACCAAGAAGCCGTTTCAATTTTATTGTAAATATAAAAGGTATTGATCTGCGAGATGTACAAACCCTATTGCTTACAAAAGCCATTCAGGGGGACTGGGAAAACTATTAAGCGGCAGGTCAGAAATCAATAAACAACACTAAGAGGTGGCTGTGCCTGCCCTCTCTGGCAGATCTCTGGAAAGCCAAATGGCAGAGTTAGTGACAGGCAGCTCAGTGGCGGAGCAATGTTAAGGATGATAGGGTCAGCTGGTTAATGTGGCGAGGGCCCTGACAGGTCGGCAGCCCACCTCAGAGCTGGAGGCCTGACAAGCTGCCATTTAAACAGACACTGACTCATCAGCCTGTCGCTACAGTTAGTGTTTCACCGTGCTGGGCCTCGGCTGACAGGAGCCATTCTGCTCTTTCTCTCTTTCACTTGTTTTCTCTCTTCTTTACTTGTTTTCTCTCTATTCATCTTTATCTCTTTCTCCTCTACTGCGCGCCCTTATTTTCTTTTTCTCTGTTTATTTCTTTTTTATCTTTCTTGCTCCTCTCTCCCCAGGTTGCTTTGCATCCACTTTAGTCCAGGCAGGCAGCAGTAGTTACATATGCATGTCTGATGTCGGAATAAACCACTGGGAGAGAACAAGCTGTTTGGATTTGGATTGCTCTGGCTTGAATGCATAAGGTCAATACACTGGCAGCTGACAGTGCTGTCCTGTTTGAACACATTCATTAAATCAAAAGCTAAGATTTGACTCACTTTGCTCCATTTCTCATATTTCCTGTTTTTTCTCTTGTACTGAAAACAACCAACATGACAAAAACAAAACAAATTTGTGTGTAGCATCCATTTTGAAGACTGCTATGACAGGACAAAGACAGCTATTCTCAGATGTTTTCTGTGTTGTTTAAATATTTTACTGCTACAGTATTGAGTGTTTGATGTTTTAAACATAAAGCAGCTGTTACTGTTACTCTGACAGGAAAATTTAGATGTCATCTTGCATTGTATTTTGTTTAAGTTCCAAGAAAACCAAACAAATGTGTTCGATAACTCAAACTGAATCTGACAGATGGAGTCTGGAGGACCAATACATACAGGTGCCTGGTGGCAGAAAGGTTATAGTGGGCCTGAGGGATGGATTGGTGTTGATTTAAGAGCAGGAAAGGGAAAAAGTTGGGTTGTCTGAGCAGTAATTATGGGGAAAAGCAGGCGACTGACCAGCGAGCCAGGTCAGATGACTTAACCCCAGATCTATGCACTCCATTGGACTGTCGGAGGGTCAGGGCCCTCTGGCAACTCTCACATCCCCTGCCTTCACTGGCATCAAAGCCACACTGTATTTTATAAAGTGAAACATCTTGTTACTTTAATCATATATATATGAGATTTCAGTATTTTCAGACAAAATATGAGATGGAGACAAAGGTGAGAGACAAAGAGCAAAAAGTACAAGGTTAACAGTGTTTGAATCCCAGACGCGCCAGCAGCATGTGCTGCGTCTACACCCGCTGAGCCACTGGGACGCCACAGCAAAGCTATCTTAACAAACATTGTAAATTGATAAATCATTGAAAGACGCAGAGGGACTGTATCTGCTGGGAGACGCTAAGCAGGCTTAGAGGGGATCAGACTGTGAGTATTGCCATCTTCAGCAGCGGACATCTGCTACATCCGCCAGACAGATAGATAAATAAATCAAGGTGTATGCGTCTGTATACAAATGAGTGAGCCAGTAAAAGAGAGACCGAGAGGGCGGCTGGGAGTCCGGATGGGAAGGTGTAAAATAGGGATAGAAGGGGATGTCAGAGAAAATCCCACGCCATCTCCCCCTGCGTTGGGACGACGATGATGAGATTTAGGAAGGGTCAACGGCACCTATCAGTAGGTGAAGTGTTTAGTGGGAGTGTTTCTCCACCCCCCTCCTCCTGGAGTGTCATCCTGTGTCACTCTCATCTCCACAGCCTGATGATGAGGGGGCTGAGGGGGGGCCCAAGGTGCCGGCTCCCTCCTCGGGTGTGGGTCATTTGACCCCGCTGTGTAATTCCTGCCTAATGCCCCTCGTATGAACAAAGCCCGTATCCGTGGCACACTCAGACCCCACTTGACCCCCGCAGCCCAACACAATGCAATTGGCCGTGTCATTATATCAGGCCCGCTCTGTCCCATCTCTCCGTACATGCAATGCGAGACTGTATAAATTGATTTCCAGCTGCTGGTAAAGCACCTTTGCATCTCTCCCACCGACGTGGGGAAAATGAGAAAAAAAATGACAAGGCAGGAAAGGTCATCTGATATCTTAGATGATATCCAGGGAAAAATGGGTCTAAACAGTCAGGGAAAAAATATTTATCTACAGCTCCATCTGAATTTCCATTTAACACCAGCAGCAGCACCTCCGTCTGAACCAAAATGGCGTTTATCTGTAGCGGCTTTAGCAGTCTGATACTACAAACCAATGCAAATAAAGATGTGACATATTGGAAACACATTTGAATAATATTTTACTATACATTTCTGTATGCATTGGGATTCAAATTACTGCATTAAATTATGAATACTCAATTCCTTTAATTTGTTTATTTAAAAAATAGATATGAGAACTAGTACTACTTTGTGTTCAGAATATGTTGCACAATATATAACATATTAAATAAGAATTTATGTTTCCTACTTTAACTAGTTGAACTACTTACAACTCTCGCAGGTACAAACTTTTAACACTAGGGTGCTTGCTTTTCTTTTTGTTTTATAGCAGAACAAACTCCTCATTTTTCATGGCTCTGATGTATATGGTGACCGTGACTAGTCCATAACTCAGGCTAAAGAACACAGGCACTTTCCCCACTTTGTTGTCTCACCAAAGAGAAGACCTTGCACGGCATGGCACGGCACAGCGTGCGGCTAGGGGAGAGACAATTTATGATCCGGTGACACCAGCAGAGGGGGTGATTTATAGTTTAATTTGCTGTGGTAATGGACAGAGGATAATAACATGTAAAATATTAATCAATGTGTAGCAACAGCAGACATCATTTGCTAAGCTTGTTATCCGCTGCTCTGCCCCTGACAGTGAACAATTAAACTGACATGAGGAAAACAAGGCGTTGAGCAGGCATACATGGGCCAAGCCTATAGGGCAGAGAAGGGGAGGGGGGTTCAAAGTGTGGGTCGGGACCTAAAGGCAAGACATGGAAATAATCTGATTCCTGGATTGTTGCATGTATGTTGGTTGACTTAGTAGTTAAGGTTAACAGTTGGTAGGGATTTGCTGCTCTATGGGTCTTGTGTGAAATAAATGCAAAACATAAAAAATAAAAATATAAACATTTAATGGAGAAAATTTGGCCTCCATGAGAGAAAAAAAAATCTGAGAATTGGAACAACTGTATGTATATAAGTAATGTTACTGTGAGCAGAAAAGGGAGATTTTTATAAATGGAAAAAAGATTAAATTAAAATGGATAAAATAAAATAGTTGGGAGTAAATATACACTGTCAAAAAAATGCCCATGAGTTTGTTACCTATTTAAAACAGTGTTTTCTTCAGAGGCAGGAGACAAAACAAATTGCCCAAAGGACCACTAAGGGAACAAGCAGGCTATCTGAAATCACGTCCACCCGCTTGACCTTTTGTTTTCCGTGCCAGAGACACACACAGCTGACAAATGAGCTCTCCGAGGCGCAGAGCCCAGTGTAGCAGTGTATTTTGAGTGATGTCTACATAATTAACGTGCAGTGGTTTAGCCTCAGTGATAAAGTGTGTGTATGATTAGGGCTGTTACAGGGATTCATCTAACCTTGTTGAAGCAGTGGTGAGATAGTAATATCCCCTCTCTGCTATGGTTGGATGGGGCTGAATGATAGATTATAATCTTGCTTTACACTGTAACATCCGAAGAAGCTCTGGCTGGCAAAAACACACACAAATATTTTCATATATAAGAAACATAAAATGTATAAAATGAGAAGTATAATACATAATTGTACCTGCGATAATATAGGATGACTTTTGTGGGGTGATAGATAAATGCACCCAGAAAAAAGATAATCATTAATTCATAAAATAATGAAATTATCTATTTCAAACAAATACCTAACCAGAAATAATCAATACTATGTTTACTAATATGCCAAAGATTGTTAATACAATGCAAATGTTACATGTGGTTATATTTAATTTGTCTTTTATTTTGTGTTTTCTGGGGGGAAAAAAAACAAACACAAAAGAAAAATAAACAGATAAATGTGTTTTTCAAATCTCATTATTTATTCATTCATAAAACTAAAATTTAGTTTATATTAATTTTCCATTTAGAAGTAGAACTGTCAGCCATAGCACCTTCACTTTAACAGGACTCACTGTGGATTCACATTATATTTAAGATAGCATGGAAGATTACACATCTTTCTCTTCTATTCTCTTTTTCCCTTCCTCCTCTCTGTACAACAATTCCCTTTCACCTTGCCTTTATTTTTTTTTTTAGGTGTTTCAACCCACCCCCCACCCCCATGTGAAGGCTATCTGTGCGTGTATGTATGTGTATGTGTGTGAAGATGGGGGTGGCAGACAGTCTTTGGCGTTAGATGTATGTAAGGTCATGGTGGGAGATGAGCCCTGGACCACAGGAGAGACTTAACAAGAAACCCCTCTCAAAAATTCAATTACAGCCTCAAAGAAATTAATAAATCCTTTTTTTCTGTTGGTAGGAACAAAAATTTGTCAACCTGTCCATTTTTCCTGCATCTCCCCCTGACCCTGGTCAATTACATTGCTTGTAAATAGTTTTTATACATGTTCAAATAATTGCTCATCCTAATGTGCAGTGATCTGTATTCGTCATGCTCCGTGGCACCGAGCCCATCACTCGACTCCGCCACCCGGAGCCATTTTGCTGCTGTGGCTGTAAGTGAAATTGAAATTGAAGTTATAATTGATATCGGGGCCCATCACCATAATGGGTTCATCATAGCGCCATCTAAAATATTAATTTTCTAATTATGGATAAATGATCAGACAAGCTGAGCCGGCGCTGGCTGCGGAGCCCCTGGGAGCTGGAGCGATGCGGATGGGAGGACAGGGCCTTGTAAAGCCCACAAATCTTCTCTAATCCTCTCCCGCACAGCGCTCCGGCTCCATTCCCCCCATAATGGATAAATAATAGTTAAGAATCAGGCTGTTAAGCTCAATTTTCTCTCTTGCGCTCTCTCTTTCTTCCTCTCCCTTTTTATGTTTGTATGGGCTGCCAGTGCATTGTTGAGTGCATTGAGTGATCCATTTTTTCCACATTTTCTCTCCCTGTCCTCCTGTCTTTGCAAAGCCTCCATTCTTTAACCAAATTCTAGCACACAGGGCTGCTGTGTCAGGGGGGGGCCCTGCAACACAATTTAATTGCAATCACTTACCAAACCAATGAGGCTACTTAACAATACATCTATTTGCACAGTACAAACCCGTGATTGTCCTGCACACGCTCACACATACACAAAAAGATTTTCAAAGATATTTAACATAATAATGATATGCATTTAAATGGAAGAACAGAAAATTCCACAATTATTTTCAAAATTCAATTTAATCATATACCCACAAAATCCCCATATTTATTCACAAATGCCGACTGGGTCATTAAAATTAACCTTTTCACTTGGCAGGTAGGAGGCAGGGGAAATGTCCTTTTTATGTGGTTATTTAGGAAGGACGACACACACACATCCAGGAATTAAACATGCTTTGGCAGAACGTAAATTTCCGTTTTATGTGGCAATACTTTCTGCTAATTGTTTCCCTGCACCTTGATCCCATAATTAGGCCTTTACTGATTACCTAATTACCCAGCAGCAGAAGGGCAGGTTGACGGCAACATTTCAGCCATCGTTCAAAGGCTCATTATCCCTCTGAAAGTCACTCTCTCTATCTCTGCCCCCCGCCCAGCCCTCCACCCCCTCCTCTATTCCCTCTACCTCCTCTCCTCTCATTCTTCCTTTCCTTTTCTTCTCCTTGCATCACCTGCTCTCCTCTCCTCAGTGCACCGAGGGTAGCAGGGAGGAGGTATAGTATGTGGACCACAACGCTCTGCCACCCCTCTGCATTTGTCAAGCTGTCCGTTACAATGGCAAGTTTGCCACATCGCAACTGCCCCTCTGACAGCCAAGTTTATATTGCAATGGGAAGCCGCATGTTGAGGGGGAGGAAAGGAGGAAGGGAGATGCAGGGGTAACAGGCTAAAAGGAGGATTGGGGGGCAGGCAGAAGGGGGTGGAGAGATAGAGAGAGAGAGAGCTAAAGGGAGAATGAAAGAGGTAATTTATAGGTGGTGGGTTTGATTTGCACTGGCGCTCTTGTCTCACGGCAAGATATATGTCAGGAGCGGCTTGGAGGAGGATGGAGGAGGGGACCAGGGAGGGGAGGATCCTGCTCAGGCTCTCCCACCGCCCCAGGCCCCTCCTGGGCTTGCTCAGGTGCACGGAGTCTTTCTCATTTCACTGCCCAGTGGGGGCCCCCAGACATGGCACTGTAGTGAGCCCCGGGGACACCCCCTACCTTTGCTGCTCACCCTTCTGTCGTTCAATCCTTTCCCCTATATCGCTCAGAGTTTCTCAGTCTCTATCTCACCCTCTTTCTCTGCCTCCTATCTCCTTTCACCCCCCTTTCTCTCTCTTCCTGGGGCCCCCCTCTCCTTCTCTCTCTCTCTCTCCCAGCAGGGCAGGCCAGAAGACTAGGCACCGAGCACTTTTGTGTCGCCACAGTGATTTGACTCAATGCGGGACAACATGGTTAATCACTAATCCAATTTTGGGGGCCCCGTGTGTCAGCAGGGTAGGCTCTGTGCTCTTGTCACACTTCATTAGGGCCATTACAGGCTATTTTCTTTTTTGTCTGCGGGTTAATGTTCTCAGTGACACATTGAACACCTAGAGGGCAGGTAGGGGAGACAGTAGAGGGAGCTAGAGAGATTTAAGGGCAGAGATAAAAACTCTGAATATCCTAAAAAAGTCAACATCTCAGTCAACCTATGGACATTTTTGTTTGTTTTTTGTTTTTTTTTAATTGTGTTCACCATCTTAGAAATGATCCAGTTTGAGTAGTGTACATAGGCAAGGATTGTTCATCTCTGATTTCACAACTTGCTTGTTTTGACAGATTATGTCAATGATATAAAACAATGGTAATTTAGTTTCCTATAGTTATTTATGATTTTATTCAACAATCAATTTTTTAAGCCTTTTTACAAATCTTCACAACCAGAAACATTTGTGTATGGTGGAAACAATGCTTCCCTCTCTCTCCGTCTCTGTCTCCACCCCCATGTTGTGCGACCAGGCCGATGATCAGATGGGTATCCCGGAGCTGCCGGTGCATCTGCTGTGACTATATCACAGAGTCTAATTGGCATGAAAAGAGCCACACAGAGCGCTAGCTTGCAAGCAGGCCGTCCTATTATCCCCATGGACATCTCATTTAGGGGGACTCATGCAGGGAACCTGAGCTCCGACTTGCATGGTTTAGCATCTTTGACAGGAACATGTCCTCCTGAATGCTGCTTTAGTGACGCTTATTCAGAAAGCAGTGGGGCGTGCAGAGAGAGGAGGATATATATTTACAGGGACATACTCACAAAAGGTCTTTATGTTTCTAAGGAGGATTTTATTCCTTGGTGGTTTGTGGGTTTTTCATGATAACATGTTTGTGCTGAAAGTAGTTTAAAGGAGGTAAATTACTAAAACATGAATATATATCCTAAATGTGTAACTTTTACATCTGATTTTTTAGCTCACATGCATCTAAGTACATTGATTATTATCTACATTAAAAAGAATATTTACATTCAAATCAAACTTACTCTAATCAGGCTGATAGAAAAGTAGTCATCTTATTGGCTGCAGTTTTTCCAATTAGGCCAATGATGACAAAAAATGATGCACAGATGACTAAAAATAAGTTTAATTCAGTTTTTTTCAAGGATCAGTGGAATTACAGAATCATAATATAACAGGGAAAAGCACATGTGGCTTGAAAATAGAGTGCTCCATGACTGAGGAAGCTTGCGGGAGGTATAGAGAACACATTCATCTCATGGTGTGAGATCAATAGGAGGCAGTGGGGCTGCTGAACGATTGATCCATTTTAGACTATGCTATCAGCTCAATGTACAATTCAATATAATTCACTGCGCATGTCGAATTTAACAGTATTGCATATTTAAACAGGTTTTAATTCAAATGAATAGTTTATCATTTAAAAATGTAAAGATTAGTCTGTGTTTTTATTGTTAAGAAATGTGTGCAGTTTACTATACTGTTGTGTGCACACCACTAGCTCTGACTTTGTTTTTTTGACTTGCACTTCCCTCTGTTCCTGCTCTCTTGTGTTCCTACATATCTGTTTTCCACCAGTTTACCTATCTTATATGTTTACCTTCAGATCTGCAGTTGGCCTACCTATGTTTTTCTCTCTGCTGTCTTGTCTGTCTGCCTGACTAATTGCCATTCTGCCCTGTCTGTCTGTCCGATTTGCTGTCTGACTCCCTGTCTTCATCCTGTCTATATCTGCCTGCCTGAAGGCCAAGCCAAGCCTCCCTCCTGAATAGGCTCACAGTACTTAACACACTACCTCATTACTGAGTGTAAATAAAGACGGATGGCCAGCGATATTCCCACAAATTTGTTTCCCATTACACTGGGGTCAGTGGTAATTGTGGCTGGCGCACAACTCCCCTGAGTGTGCGTACAGTTACATTCATATTACAGTTAATCAACAAGGGGCTAACAAATTGTCCTGTAACACTCTCCCTCCCCCATTCCCCCCTACCCATGATGGGATGGACATTAGTTCTCGGCAGTCAGCTACAGTAGCTGCAGCGAGAGGGAAAGTAGTAGAGAAAGAAAGGGACCCTATCTGGGTAATACCCCCCTTTCTTCTCTTTCTATCGCTCTATTACTCCTGAGAGGGCCACAGGGTCTACTTAGCCTATCCAGGCCTCAGGCGTTGGACCTTTGTGTGTTGAATGCGACATGATACATGTGAGAACTTGCATGTGTGCAATATGCACTCTACATGCAGAATAATTCAGTATTTCATGCAGGCTTACAGTGCAGCAGTTATTTTGATGCATGTATTCAAGCCTCTGTGCATGTGTGTGTGTGTGTGTGTGTCTCGCTCTCACAACACTGTATGCGAGGTATGAGACGATGTGCGGTATGCTACCAGGTGAGAACAGTGTAACGTGAGTGTGTGCTGCTTGTTCTGTGTGTGTTTTTCCGTCTGTGCTGACAGGCAGCTGCTCTTAAGGACCTTTAAGTGCCTCCTTATTGCTGCTATTATATGAGTCCTCTAAACGGTGAGATATATCACACTGTTAAAGATGGCAGGCTGCACTGTAGGATACAGTGGTCTGAAGGTGAGGCTTCATGGTACACTGGTAGTACACTGTATTTTACATAAAATCTTAACACAGCTTTCTGAGTAGCAGGATTTGGCCAAGATATGTGGAGATTCAGAAAAAAAGGGGGGTTTAGTGAGTTCTTGCTCAGCTGTAAATCCTGTGAAACAATAAGCCCTATTCGGTCGTGCATAGATACAATTAAGTGGTTATATCATCTGTGCTAGATTCTCTGCCAGGGGTTTCCCACATTATTTTAACCAAAACATGCAACAGGATATTTCATAACCCGAAATAAACTTGTTACTTTTCCTAGTCTGATTTTAACCACTGCACCTCTTTACCCAAGTTCCTATAGCCCAAATTTAAAACTTTAACTGCATGTGATACCTGTGTGCATCAAACAAATATCAGCAGTGTAATCTATAACTAGGAAAATTGGTGTGATGCCATTTGATGTTCCTGTTTTTTCTTTTCTCTTAAAAACTATTAAAAATGCATTTTTTAAAATTAAAATAGTCCCACTGGGAATTGAACATCCAATCAAAAAATGTGTATTTGCTTTATGTGAAACTGGCTCTCATTATATGTGTTGTTATGGAAAGCCTGTGAAGGAGAGACGGGAGGGTAAAGAGAGCTCTGTCTGTTTTTGTACGCTCCTGCAAGCTCCCATGATCCATTAGACAGGCTCAGGATGGATGAATGAATGAGGGCTGCACCCAGAGAGAGAGTGCAGCAATAGTTTCTTCAGTTCCCACCTTATTGATTTCTGCAGGAAATATAGAACCCTGGGCGCGGAGGTAGAGGAGGGAGGACCACACTGATATTAAGTCGTTTTCCCATCTTTTCCAAAAATCTTTAATCAAAGTTTAAGTGAAATACTAACATGCCACTTGACGTGACCTTTTAGCTCCATTATGAATCACCTGTTTTTGAGCTGAGCTGAGTGGCCAAGAGCAGTTGGAGATATTTCCTAATCACGAATCGCTGCAAAAAAAAAAAAAAAAGAACAAGTTCAGTGGCAGAGTTAAATGGCCACCGAAGGGCTTGTTTGCTGTTGACCTTTGACAAATGTTAGACAACAAATCTATGTTTAAAGCACTTGCCTGACTGGATTCCTTTATAGCACTAAGTGACTCCTGGGAAGGACAAAGCCTTGAAAAGTGACTCCAGCCCAAGCCAAGAAAGCTCTACTACACCAAAACAAAGGAAGATACAGAGCACTTCCTGCACAAATATGGCTCTATGAAGGATGATATACAGCAGGACGGGGGATACATGTCTACAGGGACGAGGCGAAAAGGACGATTTGTGAGCATACGAGTGCCTGGCGTATAATGACAAATATGAAATCAATATAGTGACCTTAATTTGCCCAAAGCATAACTGTGATGTAGTACACGGTGTTTTCGATTAAAGGAGGTATAAAAAGATGGTGTCTGTGTGTTGCGAGGGCAGGAAGGCCATGCCCTTTTGAACCCTGGCGCTCACGGAGAGCATGGCAGCCATAAAAGGAACAACCAGCCCTGTTTGGTCATTGAATAGGCTTCTTATGGCTCATGGGTAATAATGTCACGCCTCAAGACGTTTTCTAAAAAGAGCTGGCGAATGATAGCTACCAATGTGTTCCGCAACACTGGCAACATTATGGCAGCAGAGGAGAAAATATAATAGCTTGAATATGCTATGAATAACAAAACCTGTCAATACTCACCTCTAGAAGAATTGCTGATCAGACACAGTTCATGTAAAGTGTATGTCTGTGAGTGAGAATTTATGATATGTGTCCCTATATATGAGAACGTGTGTGCATTTTTGTGTGCATGAAAAAAAGTGTGTGCAGCAAAGTGTCCATTTGAATTCCCATCTACTGGAATTAACTATGGGACTTCTGTGACAATGCAAATTTACTAAGGTTTCCTATTTTACTAAAAGATGTGGGTCTAATTATGCATATTTGTAGCTGTTGGGTATATATATATATATATGCAGTGTAAGGTGCTGACTTTCAGTTTTAAGTGTGTTTGAGGGAGTGCACATCTGTAGTGGGTGAACATTTTGGGCCCTTTTACACACAGTGCCCCAGTACTCATCTTCAGAGAAAGAAAATATTTCATTCTTGGCTGGACAAGTAAATCATCTGACCTAAATCCAACTAAGCATGTATTTCATCTGAAAGCAAGACTACCCCCAAACAAGCAAGAAGCTAGATGGCCGTAGTAGAGGCCTTGCAGAGCATCCTCAAGGAAGACAAGGAGACTCTAAAGGATGCAGTAAAGCATTGACTGCTTGTTAATTTTCCTTTTTAATTGTTTAATACATTTTGGTAAGCTAAAACTGTGAAAGTATGTGTACAAAGGAAAACAAATGTTTGCTCAATGTACTGAAGTACAGAGCCAACATAACAAAAAATCTCAGTTCTATTACTACTTTTGGACAACAGTGTTAGTTAACATGGTCAGAAAAAAGCTGTTGGTTACTTTATTTTATAGTGGGTCATAAGCTCAATTGAGTTGCACCTATTTAAATGTAAGTATTACATTTCTTTGACTAATTCCATTACTAGTAGTCACTGTCTTTTCTGATTGACTGCCTATAAATATTGATGGTAATCACAGAAAACGTGATTAAACATCTTTCACATTATTTTATAAAATATGTTTTATACACTTGGTATATTTCTTTCTAGATATTGTTACTCTTACATAAACACGGCTCAATTCAGGTACATTACTTTCACTGGATTCATTAGTCTATGTAGAACAATGTTTCCCTGTTTGTTTGGGGTGTGTTATGTCAACACACAAAATTACAGTCAACAACAGCACTGTTGTGACATGATTACTGGTAAATATAGTACGTTACCACCAGCTTTCACTAAAGTAAACAAATCATTTTTAAGAATATTAATCACTTTGAAAACTGGCCTTGGGCTCTTACAAGACTTAAGAGAAGAATTTTAAACTGAAGTTGTTCTGTAACTGAGTAACTCAAGGCATCATTTTAGCACAACACCACTGAGCTCATCACAGAGCCTCTAAATGAGTCCATCTTGTTTGGCTCTGCCCCTTGGCTGTTAGCAGCCCAGGGCAGAATTGCTCACACAATGGAGTCATTCGGTTAGAGCTTAGCCCTTAAAACAACATGCCACTCAATGATCCCAATGATCCTCCTGGAAAACAATGCCGGGACACATCAGTCAGGCCTGTGTGGGAGGGAGGTTGGCAGCGGGGGGGACAATGATGCCCCCATGGTGCTGTTCCGTTGGGAAGACGTTCCCAACAGGACGGCTCTTTTCACAGCCTGACCTGGAAGAGAGCAGCATGGTGAAGGGGGAGGTGGGTGGTAAAACTGAGAGGGGGATAAATGGCAAAACCATCCATCTTAACAACTTTCTTTCAAGCCAGAATCTGCTTATTTCAAGACACATGAATAAATCTGACAGTAACTGGAAATTTCAGAATTTGTCAGAATTAGCAGATTTGCACTGGGAACAAACACATAAATTCTCAATAACTGTCCTCTTGTTTTCTTTTTGTATCACAGCTCCAGCCTACCCCAAAATAAACCAACTGATCCTTTGGGCTCCTGAAGTTTAAATACTACCCCATGTGTCATAGTGTTCAACGTAACAACAGAAGAAGAAAAAACAACTAAAGAGAAGGTAGCCCAGATCAGTCACATCTAGGCATCTTGGATGTAAAAAAGGATGTAAAGAAACAGAGTAATTTTTTGGGGTTGGTTAGAATTGAGGAGGACAGGGATGAAGCAGAGACCCCCTGGGTCATAAATACCATAAGGCCTCCAGCATATTACCCAGTGCCAGGCCAATCTCTGTTCATTACCACTCCACGCTACTCAGCACTTCATTTAAAACTCACATTCCTCTAATTAACACACACTGCTGGGTACAGATGAGCCAGTACAGAGCCTTGTCTGTCTGCCCCTTGCTTTTACTACTCACTCAATTATGTGTCTCTGTCATCACATTTCTTCTGCTCTTAATTCTTTTCTTCTCTCTTCTGCTTTGTGGCAATTTCCGTCTTTACTGGATATCTTATAATAAAAGTAAAAGTAACTGCGTTGCTAAAAATATAAAGTAAACATACTTCAACGCTATTTTTCCAAGTATATTCAATAAACATAATTAGACTCCAGACACACTTTTTCGGTCTTGTGATAGCTAATAAGAGTAGAAGGAAACATGGCTGTATCAGAATCTGAAGAAACAGTTTGTCCAACAAATTGGATGTGGTAAATGTTTATTCATTTATCATATCAACCAATTACACTGCGACAGAATTAGCTCCATTAGAGTACAAAAGGCGAGTATTTAAAGAAAGGACGGCACATCGATTTCTCTGCCACACTTAAACCTTCACATAAGCTTACATTAACTGACTCTGGGTGTTTTTCATGTTAAATGATACCCATGAAAAGATGCACGGTGATCTACGTGATAGATACACGAGGCAGAAATGAAATTTAGATAGTTTTTATAATGTCCTCTGTATTCCGAAAGACACAGGGAAATCCAGCCATTCATCTGAGCTCACAATACATCGTCTGCTGTTATTAAAGGAGTCTTCTGTGCAGCTTAAAGTAAATGATTCTGCTTCTATCACAGGCGCTTATGTGGATGAGATGATGCGTCTACTGATAGGTTTGTAATGGACTTTTCCTGTTCATTAACTGAGTTATAGCACCGGGATTTTATGCTTTGCGGTTCTAAATTGAATAATACATCTCCAATGTTTAAAGTAATATTAATATTTTCAAAATCAATGTTAGTAAAATTTTATGTACACAGTTGTATTTGTTGATGGCCAGCCGCCGCAAATAAAGATAAGATTTATGAAGGCGAGGGTATCCTCTCTCTGTACTATTATCACAAGTGAAACGCAGACCATAAAAAACTTTAATTAAAATTTTAATTAACACCGGTAATCAATAGGGTGTAACATAACATCTCACATATTCTCAGTGGCATGGAGGAAAATGTAATCAAACAAATACAGAGGGACCAAATATGATGATTTTATAGGCTAATAAGCCCAAGGTAAGTGTGGTAGGACGAGTGGGAGATGTCACAGTCTTTCTCTCTTTGTTCCCTGTGGTATTTGATAATGTGCTTAAGGCTTCAGTGCATCTGTTTGTTCTTGTCTATACAGGCTTTACACTACTGGAATTTCCCACTAGGATCTATGCCATGTTTTAAAAAAGTTTCTTATCAGAATATGTCAGTCTGAATTAATCACTTTTTATCAGTTTAACTCATGTAATAGGTCAGGTGGTAACTCCCTATATTTGTCAGTTTTATTTTATATCTGCATGTTTTAGTTTGGTTTTGAATATGTGATTATTGAAGTTATATTCAGTTAGCAAGCTGTGGAGAATGTATAACCTGTTAAAGCAAGAAACTACTACATAATCCTGTTTGCATTACAATCCTCAAAGAACTGTGAATTTGTTTTTCTATTTCAGATCAATTTCTCTTGTGCAAAAAATCAGTACCCAAAAAATATTGCAAATTGTTTATCACATCTACAGATCAAGTTTATTATATAGTGCCATTTTTTGCTATGCGTATTAGAAAGAAAGAATAGACACTAGAAACTGTTGCAGTTTGTTAACCCTGTCTTTGTGAACGAGGGTATGGATTTGTGAGGATGGACAGTTCAAAAGGACCTGAACTTGGATGACACATACAGGTACAGTAACTGTGTGCCTCTTTGGCCTTGTCTTTTATATCATATCATATCCAGACTGATTGTGTCACTTGATAGGTGATTTCTGCAAATTGGACCCAATCACATTTGGAGGTGGTTTGAAATGTGATTCCAATCGTATTGTTACATATGCATCTCAGTCTGGACGCTCTGACCACTCAATTCAGATTTCAAAGTGTCTTCTAGGTCACTCACAACGTGACACACAAATCCAGAGTAACAGTAGTTCTGTAGTCACAGATGCCTACGTCATTACTACAGCAACCCATGCAGATAGGTTGGTGATGTCTGGACACACAAATCTTGTAAATAACAGTGCAGACAGTCTGATTTGAAAAAACAAATCTGATTTGCCTGCAATCTGAACAAAGCCTTTGTCCTACAGACGACTATAGTTGCTCGTTAGCCTTCAGTTAACTGCTGGGATTTAGTCAGCTAAAAGTACAGGCCATCAAAAGCCAAGCAGCTATGGATGGCAGATGATGTTGGGAATCATTATCATGAATCTGCTCTAATATACTACCATTGATAACACAATCAAATTCAGATTTTTCCATTTACATGCATTCTATTTGAAGAATGCATTAAAATGAAAAATATCAACATTGCTGCATTGCCAATGACACACCCCCACTGCATCTCTCACTCTCACACAACAAGTCACCAAAATACCAAAAAAACTCACGAGAGGTTAACATCACTATGACTTAAGAAAATTATAGTTCACATTCACAATGGTCATCAATGGTCGACATGACATAAAGAAAAATACAGGCAACAAAATTGATGTTTTTATGGTACTGATATATTTCAATGTGGATTTTAATCTATGTCATAACTGGTTAAATTCAAAGTAAGATGTGATTAACAGAGAATATCACATAAAAATGACTTATTGGCTATTCAAACAGAAGGAAAAGATTGATACCGACAAAGCAGACAGACTCTGGACCACATTCTCTGTCAGGACTAAAGCATGAAATGTTGAGCAAGGGGGGAGAAGGAAAGTGAAAGAACAAAAACAGTGTGGCAGAGAGAGGGAGAAGGAGAGTATTAGGGTAATAGTCCCTGAAGATTGTCTGCCACTCTCATCCTTCGTCTCCTACCATTTCTCTCTCTTTCTTCTACTTTTGCAGAAGGTAATCTCCGCTACATACTGACGCAGACATACCTCAGCTCAGCCAAACAATAAATAAACTGGATTGGCCACAAAATGGGAATTGCATATAAGGCAATAAAGCAAATTTCAATCATGCTCCATGGGCCTTTTTACATTGCAATGGAAGGTAGGTACACTGTACACTTGTCCATCCTGAGGTTATTGAAACAGAGTGAGAGAGGCTCAGCTTAAATGTGATTTGCTCAAAGTTTATGAAGAGAGCGTTGAATAAGTGAATGGCATTTTACTTCAGAAACTTTCCCTTGATTATTTCACTGTCTTGATTTTTGGTATATTCTCACATGAGTTACTATAAGAAAAAGAAAATGTGTACCATTTTCACTTTACTTACAATGGCTCCACATATATGTAAATTAAATAAGACTACAGTTTAAAATAAAGGTAAATTTAAAATACATTTTATTATATATATATATATATGTGTGTGTGTGTGTGTGTGTGTGTGTGTGTGTAAAATAAAGGTAAATTGTTTTTAAGTATGTTTTTCACATGAATAAAGTAAAATGTGTATACCAATGGTATTGACTAAAATGTACATTCAATATATAACTAAATGAGAAGCTAAATTCACAGCTGAATTGAAAAAAAATAAAACTGGACCTTCAGCAAAAAAGATAAAATGCAGCTATCCTGAGTCCCATATGGTTAGATTTATATTATTACAAGACTTAGGTTGAGATCAGGGAAAAATTATGGTTTTGGCTAAACACTGAAAAAGCTAACAGCTTCCTCCTTTAGTCCAAAGACATGCAGATTAGTTTACATGGCCACTAAATTGCCCATAGGTGTGAATGTGAGCGTGAATGGCTGTTTCTTTCTTAATGTCAGCTCTGTGATACACTGCCAACCTGTTCAGGGTGTACCCCACCTCTCCGTGTCTGCTGGGATTGGCTCCAGCCCCCCACAACCCTCACAGGATAAGCAGTATAGCTAATGGATGGATGAATAGACTGTTAGGGTTTAAGTCAGCATTGACTTTTTCAATGTTTCAAGACCTTTTCATAATTTCGTTGAGTGTGTGTTGATTCCTCTATCTGGAGAACCCAAAAAGACCCTGGCAACCAGCCAAAGAAATCCATTAAAAATGTGACTAAAAAGAACTTTTCAATATATAGTTTATTCATTATACATTTACCTCTTTAAATAAACACCACATACTGTATTTATCAGCTTCTGTAGCTCCTGTGTCAGACACTCTCCGTTTACTTGAATTTCTGGAGAATTCTGTAACCTTTAGTCTTTCCTCCAGCTGTGTTGTCCCAGTGTGTGTAGGTATGTGAAGGTATGTGTCAGGATGAGTGTCAGGAATGAGTGGAGACAGTACAGGTTTGTGTGCGCGCGTATACCGTGTGTGTGTCTATGTGTGCGTCTCAGACGGTGATAAAAGGCCTTGCTCTCTAGACCCCAGAGTAACCCAGCGATGACAAATAGTTTCCCTCTCCCTTCCTCTCATCACTGCCCTCGACCCTAACTGCGAATTTCATCTGCAAACAGCTCGATTCGATGGGCAAATGTTTGTCCAGCTTCGAAAGGGTGTTCAGGCTGAATATTTTTTAAGCAAATATTTACACAGTTGTTTCTACTTTCTCTGTTTTATTTCTCTCTATGACGAGCTCTCTTTTGGTCTTGTTCTCTTTCCTCTGGGTAAAAAGAGAAAAACTCATCAAAAACTATTTCCTCTCAGAGTATTTTATTGTCATCATGAAATGGGAGCCATTTCATTTGTTTTAAGAGTTTAGTCTTTGCAGGGGGAGTTGGTATCTTCTCTGTGTTGATTCTTATACAAGTACAGAGCACAGATGGTGTAACTCTCTGTGGAAAAACAGGCTTGCTCCTTCTCCGTCCCTTGTGTCAAACTTGCTGGCTAGCTTTCCAATGAACAGATTTTTTACTGCTCACATCTAATAAATATTTAGGATTAACTCAATGAAACGATGCAAACACAAATGAAATGTATTTAATGGGCATCCTGTCCATTGGAGGAGTTTCAATAGGGCACCATTGAGGTGTGAAATGGCTACAACAGGCAATATAACACTCACATGGTTTCTCTCTCCCTCGCTCTCTGTGTCTTTTTGTCTCTCACTCACACACTCTCATACATGCACATACACAAGGAAAAAAAAGCACCTAATATTTTCTGTCAGCAAGATTGTGCATACCCCCAACCTTCAAATAATTTACTGCTGTGTGTCTACAGAGTGTTTGGCGCAAAAGTGTCACTAAATCTCAGCCCTCAAAGTCAAACGTCAGGTAAACCACAGAGAAATAATGTTTATTTTCTCTCAGCCCTGGCCCTGTTCTTAACCATGCTGTCAGTGCACCAGGAGCTCGTATATCTCACAAATTCCCCCATGATCTGTACAAGTAGCCTTTGAAAAGTGACTGGAAAACACACTACAGCTGATTCTTTACTACTTATAAGTCCTGAAACAATGACACACAACTTTTTCCCTGTATCACAGAAGTTATACAAGTCCTAACAATTGTCACTTATATGAATAAGCTTTTTGATTAGCTTGAATAATTATTGCAACATTTTCCTCAGGCTAGCATCTTAGCTATCTGGACATGTACAAAATATCTGGGTGTTCCTTCGAGACCCTTTCATTTCTCTCTGTTAGCAGCTTGGAAAAATAATATTGATGTATTTTTATTTATCGCTGCTTTGTTGTAAATTCCCCTCTTTTACTGCTAGCCTCAACTTGACAGCCACAACAGGACTCACCTTCAGCTGTCTCCAAAGGACAGAAACAGAAAAGACTGCAACACTTGTGATTGTAAAAATCTAAAGGGCACTTAATATCAGCTCTGTAGGGGAATTTTGAGTTCATTTAACAATGTTAACATTGTACTTTACAATTTTACATATTACTCCTTTGTGCTTAATATGTAAAGATAATACACCCCATAACCATGTTAATATTCTGACTATACATTCACAGCCTCAGTAGGTAGCACTGTCGCCTCACAGTAAAAACATCCTGGCTGTGGGCTCCTCCATTTTTATTTATTAGCTTAGTTTATTGGTAGGTCAACAAGGCATGCAATGTGTCAAGATTTTAAGAGCGCCCTCTACCGGACCAAGAGACTACTTCGAATGCTCTGATGTGCTTATGGATTGTAAATATTAAATTTGAATGGGTCGTTACAGACCAAATATGCACATTTTCCCATGTTCAAACGAATGGTCAAGTTTCGGATAAAAAGTGACCGTCCCAGTCCAGCCCCTGTATTAACGTGTACCGTACGCATGATGGTCCAATGCAACCATGAAAGGAGATAAACAGTTGAAAATGGATTCAGAAGTGTTTCCTAATTGAAATACTGACTATTAAAGTACTTTTTGGCTTAAATTACATACTAACACTTATTATTGTGGTGGCCTAGAGGTTTAACGTGCTGACCATGAACCACAACATTCAACAAGTCTAGCCGGGGACTTCTGCTGCATTTCATTCCCCTTCTCTCTCTTTTCTCATTTCCTGTCAAGTCTCTAGTAAAGGCATTAAATGCAAGCACCAAGCTACACTTCATTAGATTGCTGTCTACATGCTGCTCAGTGTTTGTGTGTGTAGATTTTGTGAGTATGCTTGCACATGTGTTAAGGTTTGTATTTGTGTGTTGATGCCCACACGTTGATGACAACAACTCCCTCCATCTGAGGACACAAACTATTCTCCCGCTCTCTAAATGATTATGTCTGCTTGTGCTTAAGCCCCCACCGACCCTATTCACCACTCTAATAGAATTTCTCAACCCATTCGACCCCTCACCACCCACCCCCATAGTCCAAACAGCCTGCCTGATTTCACTTAAAATCCCTAAATCATAAATGCATTCACACAAACCCACAATGTGCACACAGAGAAAGAGAGAAGGAGAAAAGCAAGAGAGATGGACAAAAGCAAGCAGGTGGATGCAAGCACCTCTAGCACACCCTCAGCCCACCCTCCACCACCACTGTCATACATACTTGTTTCCCCTCTTAAAGATTCACAATGGGGCATTCTCTAATAACAAATCATTTCTTTTGGAGTATGCTTTTTAATCTGGCTGTGCTTGACAGGGTCCATCCTTTCCGCTGAAGGGGAAGACCACTTAGAGGCCAGGCCAATAAGGCCCAGCAGCCCCCCAGCCTGACTGGGGTGATTTGTCAGGCCCCTCCGGCGCGCCTGTGGTGGTCACACCGATGGATTTATCCCAAGGTAAATGGAGATAGCCCTCACCCGCCGCAGGCCCGGCACTCTGATTACAGACCCTCTCTTCGAGTTGCATTGATAGATGTTGCTTGTGTTTATCTATTTACAATGCCACTAAATCTGTGAATACAATGTAACATGGGCAGAAGGGGTACGACTCGGGGGGCTGAGTAAGAGAGGGAGCGAGTCCTGCATGGTTTGATTTATGCTATGCTATGCAGAGCAATAGAGAGACAGCACAGATGAAGGGTCTGGGATGAAACAGCTAAGCGGAGCAGAGGTTGTGGTTTTGCATTGGGGTCGGAAGGGCGCTAGGATGAATCTCATGCATTTCTCTCACTGGGTGCTGTCCGCCATGCCATAAGAATAACAAACACTCAGCAAAAGGAATGAGAGCAGCATTTCAGGCACACAGGGGAAAACAGAATGTACTTTCACGACAACAACAGGGAGCCAATCGGAGATGCACGGTGGTGAACATTTATCCCAGCGCTCCCACATCTATGGTGAAGAGTAATTCCAGCCGGGTACAATCACTGGGACAGCTCTGGTTCAGACAGCCTCTTCCATCTCATTCCCATCCAGCCAACCTAAACCAGCTCTGCTCCACAGCTTTGCAAAGAAAACCTTGGGTTACAGCTATGATAAAAATGAGTTGAATCCAAAAGCATAAAATTAGAGGCACTGTAGCACTATCAGTCGGAGTCTTAAAACCAAGGAGCAATTAAGAAATCACCACTGAAATTCTAAGAAACAAAAGACACCTACTGATGAGGCAAAACAGCATATTGATCCACAAAACACAGCAAAATAAATCCAGCTGTCAAGAGTTGAGATACAGCAAAGTCATCACCATTATCAAGAGAAATGCTTTGAGTCCCAGTTGTATATTTTGTCCAATGTTCTGCGTCTACAGTTTCATGCATGCAAACAACAATTCCTCTAGTCCTCTGTGAAGTGGTGAAGTAAAGTTGCACTAGAGTCCCTCTGATCTCCAGTCTCTACCAGGCAAACTTGTCCCCTTGAAGTCTTTCAGGGGTAAGATGATGAACAACAACACTTCTGCCATGACAGGAATCCAAATATCAAACAAACAAATACCAAAGTAAGGAGCATTCAGGATCCAGGGTCCAAAAGTATCAGGTCAAAATAAGTGGCAACAGACACGCACCTGCCCATAGGACAGAGTCCAGTTTGGAAAAAGAGAGAAAAACAAGCAAATATGCCAAACACCAACACCAGGTGTGTCAACGCCATTATAGTAGATGATTCCAAAGCACTGATTTACAGGTACATAACTTCAACAGTTTCAGATGTCTTCAACTTATCCTTGTCATCAACTCAAAGGAGTGTGATGAAGTCCTTCAATGCAGGATATATCTGTCAGTATACATAAACCATCCAGAACCTACTGGATGGACCCATGATCCCCCAGAGAAAACCTAGAGCCTAGATCCTGATAAGCAGATAAGCAGTGGAAAACTAGAAAAAGGTCATTGAAAAGGATTACTGACACCAGGTTGGAATACCTTGTACAGTAATCAAACATGAGAAAAGGGTTTGCAGCGTGTTCATTACCCTACAACTTGTAAAAGAAAATGTTGAAGTTCTCATTTTCAATTTCACATTATTCCTGCTTTTGGCCAGAACCTGACTGCTCTAGATTTCTGCTTTCATCGCCTGAATCAGTGATGTTGCATCGAGTAGACTGTATTCAGTCCTTTAGCATATCTGTGGTGAATGACATGAATCCAAGAAGAGGATTATGGGATGTGCATGTTACACTATTTAGAGTTCAGAATATTAAAGAAAATTTCTCTCAATCCCCAGGGCACAGTGACTATTACCCTGTTGTACCAATATAATTTCAGCCCATTTAGATCCAGTTGTCAGACCTCAAATCAACCAAGATCTAGAAATCAAACTTCATAGTCGTCAACAGTGGCATCGCAGTCAGTAGCAATAGCCACTGGACAGCTGATTCCTCACCAGTCAACAGCAGCTCCATCATTTTCGATCTCAAATGGCTGGAATGCTACATGTACAGGCACCTCTGTTGTTCCTAACCACGGTACAGTATCCCCTACCGTACACGCCCACACAGCCCAACAACCCCCCTCTTGCCCCAACCTCTTGGAAAGCTTATGTATGGCGCTCTCATTGTTTCCTCAGCCTATTGAGGTAAAGATAACTGTGGGTTGTGAGAGCACTGAGTGATTATACATCAGTAAAATCACAGGGGGTATATATCACTGCCACAGGGACACACCCACTGGAATGAATTGGGTCAAATGAGAGCAGTGCATCGGGCAGGGCGCATTGACAGTTACTAATGCACCTCCTATGGCCACTAATAGGAGTGTACAAATTGCCAGAGGTTTGTAAACTTTGCCTGTTTGGGGCAGGGGCAGCTGGGGTTTTGCAGGAAGCTTTGCAGCAGTGATACAGGTAGGTAACTAAATCAACACTTAGGCGGTGCACCAGGATGAAGGGGTTGGACTCTATTCAAACAAAGAGGAGGGGAGTCCCTTCCATAAGTATCAGTCTTACCCACAAGACAGGTAAGACGGGCTGAGACAGTGAGAAGATAAGATGGAAGGTAGGTGAAGACTTGGCGGTAGAGGCTTGTTTGAGAATGTACCTGAAATGGGCATCATCATCGAGGAGCGAGACTTGTAATACATATAAATAGACAAATTTGATGTCATTACGCCTTGTCCCCAACATTAACCATGTTTTAGTTGCATGGCCATGATCTTTCTCTACCTTGATCAAGGTATTTGTTTTGCATATGTACAGAATGTTCTGCAAATATGGCTGTGTGTAAATGCAAACAGCTAATAAAGTAATTTCTGTCATGATAAATAAATGAAACCTCAAGTACATCAATATTTCAATCAATACACATTTACCTCTGGGTCTTCTCAACAGGCTGGAGGAAATTGAGGCATCTAAGTTACTGTTTTGTGTTGGTTGGTTGAATGTTTCTAAATAATAAGCACAGTAGAACAAAACTAGTCTTTTGATTAACTGATGATGATCTCATTCTGGGCAGTAAAAAAGGTTGGAAAACAGCTCTCTGAAAGGATCTTTTTTGGCAGTTTTCAAAAGCTATGATCAGTCATAACAATCCTGAATATTGGGAAATTAATGTAAGTATCTGCGGCAGCTAAGGAAGGGATGATGCGAGACAGACAAGTGGAGGCTGAGGAAGGAATGTTACACCCTGCTCTCTGATCCCGCCACATCACTCAGTTGTCCTCCTCAGACCTGTTGTTTTATCACACTACAACACCAGAGAACACAAACATGCCCGGCTCGCAACTGCGCCTCAGTAACAGAGGGTCATCAAAGCCACAAAGCTATTTCATGTGTTTAGTCTGTGCAAAGAAAACGTGCATGCCAATAGTTATGTGTATGAAATCAAAAAGGATGAGGTAAGACTTGTACAACATGTGAGTCAATGCATACACAATTATGTTTATGTTTATGGATTTTTATGTCTTAAGAAGAACAAAGCATACGTGCAACCCCTACATAGGTGCATAGGACTATAGATTAGTCTATCTGTATAATCCAGTATGTACGGGCTATGAAGGGTATTCAGAGTCACACCTGTCTGCTGCAGTTTGCACTGAGGCGAGGGGAGGCACAACAGGCATGCAGTGTCTATACTCGCCTGTGCACCTGGAGAGAAGGACCTGATGGCTGCGCGTACATAGAGCAACAACAAATAGAAAGGAAAATCTCAGTGTTGTTTTCCCCTGCAATCAGCTGCCTAATAACATTGTCTTTTAACATTAAAGTTTAATATAATTTTCATCAATTATAGACCACTATTTTTGCAGTAACTTTAACTCCGTATCTCTAAAAGAGGGCAGTAACTTGCATTAAGGAAATGCAAACTAATACAAATTACCATTTAAACCACCAGATAAATTACATATCCTTTTTGCTATATTTAATGGTATTTACTCACTCATATAGTGGCCTTCTGGATTAAGATTTGAGGGTTTCCTGACCATAATTAAAAATATGCAGCAGGTCTGTTTGACTACACTGGTAACCACATGTTAAACTCTATTAATCATCTGGAGACTAGTTAGTAGGCTTTAATTCAGTGTTATAATAAAGTTACCCTTTTCTCAGAATTTCAATACACATTGCCTTTGTAAAAGAGATATCAGAACAACATCCAATACAGTAGTACTCTAGTATATATATCTATACTAATCAGTAGTGCTTTTGCTATTAATAAATGAATGTGACTCAGAAAATATATCAGTTATCAAGGTGTGCATCAATTGGTTTGAGACTGTGGTGTTTTTAGGTCTTCACACTAATACCATATTAAATGACTTTCTAGTGTTTTACTTGATGCAGGATCTGTAAATCCTGCAGTCACTGCAAACTGAGAGGAGACTGTCAAGGTAAAAGCAGGAAGTACTCATTCTGTTCAGTCTAACTCTATGTTCAGCTATGTACCAGTATAGTGTGACTTGGCCTGTGGCTTGGCAGTGGACCGACACTCTGAAGCCCCGTGTGTGTATGTGTGTGTTTGTGTATATTTGTGAGTGTATGTGAGTGTACGAAGCTGTGACCTCAGATGTGTACAACACCTGTGTCCACTAGGCATTAGATGTACTAAAGACCCGCAGCTGCTAAAACCATCTCTCTCTCTCTCTCTTCCTCTTTCACTGGGTCACACAACATGCTTCCACATACACACACATCCTCATGTTGCTTATCCCATAAATATAAACATACCTAAGCATGCATATGACATGTTAATACTGTATGCTTTATATATACAGTTTATACACATACACAAAGACATACATCTTCCTACCTCTTACACATCCAATCATAAAACCTAAGTGTATTTTCACGCTGAAACACACAATCCCAGTCCATGGAGTTGGCTTCTTGTACACACACACACACACACACACACACACACACACACACACACATTCTCTCTCTCTGCAGGATTATGACATGTTATTAATTGCCACCATTATCAGCGACAGCTTGCCCGAGAACTGGGCCCTTCTCTGGGGGCGTGAGGCCCAGCGTCGCAGAATACAAAAAAGTGAGGGAGAGAGAGGGAGAAAGAAAGAGACAGAGAGAGAGGAAAGGGCACATTGAAAGAGTGAGTGAGTGATGAAGGAAAGGAAAGAGGAGGGCAAGACTGGAGGAAAGAGAGACAGAGACAGTGAAGGTGTAATGCGTCACGCAGCGCGATGCAACACTCTGCCCAAAAGGGATTGTGAATAATTTATCAGAAAACATTTTTCTTGGTCCTTTCCACAGACTCACAAATCCTCCCTGAGCTCTCTTTAGCTGGGGCTGGAGATAATGTACTGTGTGTGTGTGTGTATGTGTGAGGGTGTGAGGGTGTGCTAGGTGTGTGTTTGTGAACATGTGAGCTGGGGGAGGATAACAACTTCTGTCTCATACACAGGATAAATGGACATGCACACAGCAACATAAATGTACATACATGAATGCGTATGTACAAAAGTACCCACATGCTGATGCTGTACAACACAGCAGAAGTGCCCACAGCAACAGTGAGAGTCAGGCTCGTCCCGTCTATGTGTGTCCAAAATGTTATTGAGTGGTGGATCACACATGATTACAGAGCCATCTTCTGTTCACACTTTATGAAAGCAATGAGGATGATAATCCATAAACAAAGACATCATCAAACTACTAATCTCACAGCTGAATCAGCGGCACAGAAATCTCTGAACCTCGTCACATGTTCACTGGCCCGTCTTAGATCTCTTCTCTGCTCGTATGTAGAGAGAGAGAGAAATTGATTGGAAGGAGTTTGAAGGAGAATTCGATTGTCAACAGCGTCCTGGCATCAACTCCCCCAGCCCATTCATCTGTAGCAGCAGAAAAAACAGTTACGTGAACTGTCACACCCAACTCTACTGTTAATTTAAGGTAATTAGCGAGCGAGTGATTCCCAATACATCATGGTGCAACTGGCAGACTCCACAATATTTCACAGCCAATCTGTTACCTTTGCGGCCCCGCCTCCCTCCCCCTCCCTCTCACTCTGTCTGATTCTCTCATTTCAGACACAGTAACTACACATGCAAACACACATATCCCTGTTGACAAACACCCTAACACACACACTGACAGATACTGACATTCTCAGACAGGTTTATGTGTACAGGTTGTATGGTAATAGGAAAATGAACGCTCAGCTGTCGTAGTTTACCTTCCAGACAATGTACTAGCATGCCAGCCTAATCTTATATTGTTAGAGCTTAAGCTACCAAAACACTTGTTGTTTTTTTTAATAAAGAGTGTTACAATGTATCCAACTTGGCATTGACTGTATCTATTAAATACCGCAACAAATAGAAACAGAGAGCAGAAGGGTAAAGATGTTCTAAGATTAACTTAATACCTATAAGTCACCTTCTCCACAGTGTACAGTAGGTAGCCAGACAATATTTTGAATTCTACGGGGACTACAATGAATATAAAAACAATAATTAAAATGTTTTTTAAAATAGTTGTTATTTGCTCAGTGTGTAATTTCCTTAACAGTTATTAGCACCTTATTTTAGACAAACCCTGCATCCAAATTTCTGCAAATATTTTAGCAAACGTACCTAGATGTCTGGAGAGTCATCAGTCATCTAAGGGAGCATCTCTATTCATACATACACTCAGTATCTGGACTTCCCTGCCCTTAGTCCAGGTCTGTTTTTCATGGTTTGAGCTAGATCCTAATGCTACAACATGCCATGATATTTTAGACCATCTTGTGCTTCCTACTTTGTTACAGCACTCTGGGGAAGGCCCTTTCCTGTTTCAACATAACAGTATCCATGTGCACAAAGTGAGGCCCATGAATACATTTGGTGTGAAAAACCTTGACTGGTCAGCACAGACAGTCCTGATCAATGAGATGAATTGGAACATTGACTGTGAGCCAGGCCTTATCACCCAACATCAGTGTTGAACCTTACTTATTACTTTGCAGCTGAATGGGAGCAAATTCCTGCAACCAGACTCCTATCTTTGTTATTCTACTGGCACTTGAGAATTCAGTGGCACATTCTGGTTTACTATACTCTACACAAGAGAATATAAACACTGAATTGTGAGACACTGTCTAGCTAGCTCAATTTCATCAGCTTTATTGCTGAATTAGTGAAGTTAGCTTTCTACCAGGTGGTTCGTGTCCTTGGAAAGTCTAAAGAAAGTGTCATAAGCAAATAAAGACAGGAGAGAAGAAGAAAACCCACATCTGAGGGGCTGGTTAACATGCAGAAAAGGTGTCAAAACAACGGCTGCATGCTCCAAGGCATCCCGTTCATTTCTGACAAAACAAACAGATGTCACATGTGTACTAAACATACCACTCCTCGGGTTCAAAGTCTTTTAACTTTCTGAGTTCAAAGATGATGATCTAGTGCTTAGGTACGTTTGGTTTAGTTTTCGTGTCTCAGAGTGTTTGTTTTCAGAGTCTGTGCAGTTGTTAATTTGTGTTTGAGTGAGTCTGTAAAATTTACACACAATAGCAAATACTGTACAAAAAAAGTGTGTTAACAGCATCCAACATCTGGGTTGTATTTACTCGTATGCCACGGAGTTTGGAAACAGGACAAGAGATGTAGAAACTGTTTATATTCAAGATGCTATCAAAGAGTTCTTCAATCAGTTCTTCAAGCATATTTTCTTAAAAATAATAGGCAGTTGAAATGTCTTGATAAAAGATGGACAATAGATTATAAATGCAGACCTATAATTACAAATAAGCATGAAAACCCTGTGTGAGAAGTGGATTCATTTGGTACAGTGTTTTTTCAGCATGATAAAAGAAACTTGTTTGCTATTGAAGACTTAGCATTTATGTTTACAAATGCTTTCCTCTCAGATACTACTAAGAAAAAAATGCTTATTTTTATGACAACTTGTGAAATGTATGAGAATGGAATTGAGGAATAGAAAATCAGATCCTCTTTTGATCCTTTTATCTACTGTACATCTGCTGCTGAAACTGTAGTTGGGCTAAATAAGACGTGTAAATGTCCAAAAAGGGTGCAGTGCAGCAGTGGCACAGTTCCAGAGTCATCAAGCTAATAGTTATATTATGTCCAGCATGGTGAGGAATGGCAGCACATTACCTCGATGTTGAACAATTGGTAGAAAATCTATTATGGAACCAATAGTTTCATGTACCAACAGCCATTAGCATGAAGCTTAGTGCTTTAATATTGTAATAGTTAAATCTTATCTATGGCTTTGCTCAGTTTCAGACAGTAAGTGAACCAGCAGGCCTTGGTCTCAGACAGAGCAGCTGGGGAGGTGTGAGACTACTTTAGCTCGCTGCACCACATCAATCTCTTTGCGGCTCTAAGACATTCACACACTTGTACACCCACACATGCATGTATCTCATTCATGCGCCTGCCATGTTCTATAAAAAGCACAATGTTATAATAATGTAATGGTTAATAGTCTAAGTTTAATCACACTGGCCATAGTATAAATAGAACACAAAGGTGCAGGCGATAGTGCAAATAACAAATAACAAACCATGGTACTGGCACATCATGGTACACTAATGTTGAGTGAGTGTAAAATGGAGAGTGAGACTGACAGGCAGACTGGTGCAGCTTCAGCAGTACTGCAAGTGTTGTACTGAACAGTTCATTTCAATTTAACAGTTAATCTATGTTCCAACGCTCACCTATGGTCCTGAGTTTTACGTAGTCACTGAAGGAATATGATCACAGATACAAGCGACCAAAATGAGTTTTCTCTGTAAGAAGGCTAGGCTCACCCTTATTGGAGGGAGCTTGCAGTAGAGACTCTGCTCCTCCACATTGAAAGAAGCCAGTTGAGGAGGTTTGTGCATCAGGATGCCTCCTGGGCGCCTCCCACTGGAGGTCTTCCGAGCACGTTCAACTGACAGGAAGTCCCAGGGTAGACCCAGAACATGCTGGATAGACTACATATCTCATCTGGCCTGGGAACACCTCAGGGTCCCCCTTTCTTAACCTGCTGCCACCGTGAACCAACTCCAGATAGGTGGTACAAAATGGATAGATAAATGGTACACTAATGTACAATGAAGTAATAGCTGCCATAGTACTATGCATCTGTTGACAGGTACATGGAATTACAATCAGTATCACTAAAGATCTTAGAGGGCAGGCAATAATGAAACAAGTGTCAAGAAGGGAAACTGCAATTTTCAAGAACAAAGTACTAGATGAAGATATAGTACTGCACTATAAATTTCAAAGAGGCTCTGTAAAGGTCTTGTATCCAGTGACCAAACACCAGTTCTTATCCAATAATCACAAAAAAGTGGCAAGACAAAAAACGTCAACAAGAGGTAGAAACTGAGGCTCTGGAGAAAGATATTGGCCTCACTGTATGGGACAAAAAGACAGAGGTATCTGGACAGATTCTTCTATACTTTTGTTTGCCTCCCATCATTTGTTTATGAGCAATCTTCAGTTTCTCCTTTTAGGTTGCTTCACTGTCATCATGTATTGGGCCCTAAAGGGATTATCTTGATTGGTGTGTGTGTTTCTGTATGAGTGTGCAATCAACTCTATCTTATTGTGTGGTTAGCAAACACAGACAGAATACTATAAACACTCACCCTTCCTTGCATCTCCATGGTTTATGTTTGCAGTGGGCATGGCACTGCCTTTCATAGGGGTGGCACAGATGTCGTGGAGTTTGAGTCAGACTGGAACATGGGCTCCCCAAAAGAACGATTCCTAAAGAAATTTTAAAAAAGAAATACAAAAAAGTGGGTTATGTTCAAAATCTACTCTTTACTGTATGCAGTGTACTGTCAAACATCTGGCTTTGACCTTAAATGTTCACTTTTTTCTCTTTTGGCAATTACATTTCAAGAACCTTACTTGAGGCAAATTTCTAATATGAGGTCAGAATATTGATAACACAAGAACAAGAGGAGTATTTTTCTGCTGGCACAGCAGTGGAAGAGTCGATACTGTCACTAGTCTGCTTTTTTGGCTTGTCCTGATGTCTAATTGCAGAGCAAGTTAAGGTTGGGTGACTGAGCAAGGCCCCTTCTACTTTAAACACAGTGACCACAGTGCTTTCCTCTGCCTCTGAACTTTCGCCTTAAAGCAGAATAACTTATTTTTTTGCTTACAAACTGGGGACACAACTGGGTCTTGGTATAAAGCTGGCTTAGGTTCCAATGAAAGCAACAGATTTTGAGTTGTTTTGGTTGGTGTTCACCCTATGAGATTTTGCTACGTTTTAAATTACTTTATAGCATTGTATATGCTTCTGAATTAACTGCTGTTGTCAACTTGACAGCAAAAGTTTTAAGATGAAGCCATACTAAGAACAGAGGTCATGAGGATCAGCAGAGCAAATCTACCTGAGCACCCTGCACTGTAAAACTATCACCTTGGAGCGTTCGGTGTATTTGAAGAATGTGAGATGATCACATTTGGTTTTTATCAACATTGTCTCAGTGGAAGTGAGACAGAGAGAGACACAGAGAGAGAGATTGAAGCAGTCACTGGGGTCTGTAACAATCTCCATCTGATTTGTTTTTCCTCCTCTACCCTCACTGCCTCTTTTATCTTTCTCATTGTACCTTTTCTGTCTGAGTGAAAATGTGAGCAGACTCAGATCATCAGGTTGCTAGGCAACATTGGCCATGTGGAGGCACGTAACATCGGGATCCAGGTCCCGTCTCGGTTGGGTTTCAGTCTTCCTCTCTCTATCGCCTTCCTGTTGGTTGTCATTCATCCTCTTATCTTCCTGATCTTGTGCTTTTTATTTTCTCTCCCTTTTCTTTAACCCCCATTTCTTTTCCCTCCTTTCTGTCTGTATCACTGCACAGCGGAGATTTCTGCACCTGGAAGATGTGCAGTGCCTCTAGCCAGCAGGAGCAGCAGCAGCCGTGAGCATTTATCAAAGCCGTGCTCCGTAATGACCACTCAGCAGTGGGGAAATTGAGCTGACCCCGAGGCCAAAGCTGTTAGAGGGGACTGGTGGGAAGGCCAGCAGGGTCAGGCCATCCTTGTCCCACCCACTTAGTGGGCAGTTAGCGCTGAACCATTAGTTTACTGTTTGGAGGCCTCACAGCTATCCCTTGCACAGTACACACACACACATACACATATGCACACATACACACTCGGACTCGCACACAATGTGGACAACAGCCCCTCCGCCTAATCTTCAGCACTTCAATGTTTACCTGACACAAGTTGTAAAAGGAAAAGAGTCAAAGAAACCGAGGAGGTAAACTTTGTTGGCTGCCAGTAAATGCTTAGACTTGGCACTATCAGGAACCATTTCTCTGTTGTTGTACTGAAAGCAGGTCAAGACAATATGGGCAAAGAAAAAGTAGCTTTATTTTACATTTTCTCAATCCAGGTGAAAATAAGACACAATGAGCTGGGATTAACAATGTCAAATTTGAACTGATGCTAAATTGCGAGTATACTGTATGTTTTGTTGCCTAACAGGGTGATGGCTAACTGGTCTCATCTACAAGACGACTAAAGGATTTGTAATACACTTTTTTTTTTTTTGTCTCACACACACACACACACACACACACATTTTTTTTTAGGTAATGTCTATTCATTCAGTCCTTGTAGATCGACCCTTAAATTGCCGAAACCTATTCCTGCCCAACAATAAGAGTTTCAGAAATCAAAATTAACTGTTTAAAAATATATATATTAGTGATAAAAACATTTTAAAAAGGATGAAATTCATTCATCCTTCATAAAGGGAAAGCTGATCGTCTATAGTACTATATTTGACCTTTGCTGTTCTCCTTCTAGACAATGTGGAGACATGACAATTACCAGAGCTCGTTAATGCCGGGAAGCTGCATTGAGACAGATCACTGGCTCTAGTTAGCATTATTTAACTCAGCTATGTCTTCAGGCACTTGCTGACAACAGTCCAGGGGCCGCCACGGGGCAAAAAACCGCAGGGGAGCCGCACACACAGACAATCAATATGGACGCAGATGGGAAGAGAGGTGGGGGAAGAAAAAAAAAAAGAGCTGGAATAGTCATTTTCGCTTGAGAGGCGCTCCCTTGAAAGCCATGAAATAAAAATCTGAACTTTAAAATTGATAAGGATTGATTTCGCTGACACGGGATCATAACATACACCCCTTTGGAGACTGGCAGCGTGAGGGCTTACAGATGCCTGGCGCATAAAGGAGAATGGGGAGGACGTAAATCTGACTACAGCACAGCAATTAGCCTTTTACTGTGGAGAAGATATGGAGAATCTTTACTGTTTCATCAAATGGCATTAGGCACGCTCTAGGCCTGGAGGTTTCTCTGGGAAGACAAATGCTAGAATAAACTTGTTTGGACAGATGGATTGGATGGAACTCTTCACAAAGTTCACTATTTTCCCTCACAGATCCATATAGATCACTAGCAAATGGTTAGTTCATTTGTGGCTTCTATTAAATGTCACACAGTGTTTGAGCAATAAGTACACAGACACACTCACCCTAAATGACATTTTCAACAATGTTTTCAAAGACAAAGTGTGCTGTCAGATACAGTACATTCTGAATAAGTTTATTTCAGTGTGTTTACAGAAACTGCTGAAAAGTAGCTGAGTTCATGGGGAGAAAAAGAGGCAACATGGAAGCTGTTTTTGTTCCCATAATGAAAGTAGGTCCTCACTGTTTTAATGACTATTTATTTACACGCCTCCTAATCATGTTATGAATCAGAAAACAACATTGTTTTTAATTGTGCTATCATGTATGCTTTAAAAAACAAATATTCAGCCCCCAGAATGCTAATTAATTACTATTCAAATGAGTACCGTGCAGAGGAGAACATGATTAGGTGGAAGGAGAAAGAACTTGGTGCTAATTCCTACTCAGATGAGTGATTGGGAGGAATGAACAGGGAGGTCTTGATCAAAGCTAACATTGTAAGCTAACATTGTACTGTATGCTGGTGAGCAGATGGTGAGCCATAAATCCTCACCCAGGCTCTGACACATATTAGCATTTAGTTAGCAGCCCACAGCTTGCCAGCCATTTAGGTAATATCTCCATCAGATCACTTTGGAAATGGTGATGGAGTGAGTTGGGGGGATTTTAATGCTTTCCACGACTGAATTGTGCTTAGTTGGAGGGAACTCTGGCTGTGCCATGAAGTGCTGCTGTTCACAGCGGTAGGAGACTGCATGTGTTGACAAATACGCTCATCACTGACCCATTTAACTGCACAAAGCTTTCATTGGCACCAGCAACTTGTATACTATCATCATTTACATTAAGTGAATACACAAAATGCCAATATACCTGACTCACATTGCCATGGATTGGCAATAGCATTCGAATCCTGGTGAAATGTTCATTCAAAATACATGTATTTTCACATTTTGAATTTAAGTTGGAAGTTACTTGGGCCATTCAGAGCCCATGATAGTCACATTAACAATTTGGTCAGATAAATGTACAGAGTACATTGTTAAAATGTAAATGAATTTTAAAATAAAACTCAAATAATAATACAGTATATCCTTTTTTGTTTGTTTTAGAAATCGTTACTGCCAGTGACATGAAAACATTTCAAATAATTCTATAGGAGTGATTTAAGCTAGATGTGCAATGCTAACAAGCTTTGCATTAATGCTGACAAGATTTATTATTAAATGAAATGTTTGACCTCTAATGAAATGATAGCTGTCTGTAACTGCATCAGTCAGCTGCTGCGCCCTGCTGAGATGTGAAATTCAAGCACTGACAGACGTCTTCAATCAAATAATCAAAGCCTGCGGACTATTAGTGGTATCTGACATCCCGGATTTATGACAAACTTATATTCTGTATCTTATAGAGACATCAATAGACTAAAACGTTATTTTGAAGTTGTCTGTCAGGTCAAAGGAGAGTTGATATTACTGTATAAGTAGATGTGTCCCAAAGCTGAGATACGAGTCCTGACAGAGACACAAACACAGTTTTTCTTTTTCTCTTTTTGTTTTGTTTCTTTGTTGTCCGTTACCAGAATATTTTAGGATGAGAGGTGACTTTACCGAGGCTACAAACTATGCATGGATCAAGGAAATATATTAGGAGATTAGAAATTTATCTCAAACTCAATCAGTCATTTTCTTATAGTGTAAAATCCACGCCTACTGGCAGAGGCCCTTCAGATTTTAAAGGCATTTCTAATAAAATATTTCTATTATTTATATTAAGTTTGGCTTCAAGAAGCAAGGATGTTTTAATTAAGTCCACTAAAAATATAGCTTTGTTTCCATATAAGCCTGAAACATGTTTACTGTTTTTCCCCATTCAGATGTCACATTCCTTGGACACCACAAGCACCAGTCTCATAACCCATCTTTTGGTTTATGGTGACAGACCTCTCCTTTAGTTTATTCTTGGTTTATGAGTTTGGCATTTAAACTGGGGATTGCACTGATCTGGTGAAGAAACTAATAAGAATATATTCATATTGTTAATTACTGGGGACTACAAGAGTAAAAAGATTAGTAGTGTAAGGTTGAAAACTAAGAGTATGTGGTTATGTGTATGCATGCACTGCAACACACACAGAGGAAATGCTGTAAACTCACTTAGTGACACTCATACACTGACAGACGGAGTGAATGACCCTCCTGCTGCACGGATTGGGTTGCAGTGTGTGAGCTGATAGTGAAAGGGCAACAGCAGTGGGAAAGAGCTAGGCGGAGAGTGCAAACTTTGTGTAGATGTCTGTGTATGTGTGTCTGCACATGAGTGTGAGTGAGTGAGCGTGCATGTGTGCGGGGTTAATTGTGGTTCAACTGTGAGGAACAGCTGAGAGAGCTCATATACGGCAAAGAGGAACAAGCATGGTGACAGGCAACTTGACAACACAACCTGTTTTATGGTGACAAGTGTCTGTGTGTGTGTATGTGTGGTAGAGAGAGAGAGTGACAGAAGGGGGTGGGGGGGAGTGTGAGAAAGAAAGAGTGAAGAGTGTGCTAAAGAAAGGCAGGTGATCAGTGAAGTGCCTGTCTGCCCACCCAACATGTTCACACGCCTCCTTTAAGAATAGCAAAGAGTCTTGGTAAGCGATTTCTACACCAAGGGTGCTGATGGGGAGGATTGTGTGACTATGTGTGTGTGTGTGTGCACATGTGTGTTAGAGAAACTGAACAGAAGAAATGCAATGAAGACAGTTGACTATCCCTCACCTGTCACCCAAAGTACCAACAGGAAGGGATTCAAGAAAGATCACAGGCTGTTTCCTCTTACCCATGAGGCTTAGCAGGGACAACAGCAGTCAAGGTGCGGAACATTTTACACCAGGTTGCAAAATAAGTATTTGCCTGGCTTTGTGTGTGGCTCTGCCGGGTTGCAGCTGTGTGTGTTTGAGTGTGTTCTTGATGCATAAGCACGGGTTCAAATCATCAAAGCCGCTCTGCTCAGCTCAGTTTTCAGTAGGCAGCTAAAGGTTAGACTTATGTGTTGCTACTTACAGTAACACACCAAGACTCCTTTACACCGTATCATTACCACTACAGAACTCACTTGTCAGTCACACCGATCAAGTGAAGCAGGTCATCTCAAAATGAGATGCACACTGTTTGAAAACATGATGCCAAATAGTGCAGTGGAATGTACTTGAAGTTGGCACCTTAATATATTTCAACGTGGTAATTTTCTACCTTCAACATAGCTTATCTAATATTTAAAAATCAAGACAGTTTCTTATTTTTCACTGCTATTATTGATCAATTTCACATTATTTTCCTGGTCATACCCTATTTGTTAGTCCTTACTCTCAAATTATACTCAAATTCTCTTCTGATTAGAATAAAAAAAATTGAATATTTATTTTCAATACAAACATTTTTTAGAGTTGTAACAATTAATGCAACTATTTTCAAAATAAAATACTTGTCTTATATGAGAATATAAATAAATATATTTGAGTTTTGGCCTGTTTGTTGACGTCGCCATGGGCCCTTACAAGGGGCCTTATTCACTACTTTTTGACAGGCAAAATGGTTAATTGAGAAAATGACTGACATTAAATAAACAATGAAACTGTTGATCCATTATCTGATATCTTGACCACAACAGTCCCATAGACTTTTTTTTTTTTAATTTAATCACAGTGAGACCCTTTCTTGTTTAAATAAAGTTGTAAATATTTTACCACCCAACTTGAAGAAAGGAGCTCTAACCCTAAAACCCATGCTCATGAAAAACAACTTGTAGTCTTGTTTGTTACAACCAGAAATAGGCCTGAGAGCGATCCTGGGGTCAACAGCTAAGAAATGCTGACTGTCAGTGAGTTTAAGACCTTTTTAGCTCTCATTCATGTAGCAGAAGGCTCCACTGTGAAAAAGATGTAAGTGAAAGGTTGAAGCTGCCTCTGCAGTCCTGTATGTTCACAATGAAGTGACGGTCAAGGAAACTTATTATGAGATCATCCCTGTGTATTAATATGTCTGTTGTCTTATTAGAAATTATTGTACCATGAACACAATGAAAGTCCTTCATTGTGGTACTCAGCCACAGATAATTGCTTTTGTAGTGTAACAACATTGTGTGAGCTCTGTATTGATTAAGCACACATACTAGTATGCACTTATCTGGGCATTGCACAACCTAGTGCACTAGAACAACGCAAGTGTGAGGAATTAAGAAATAAGTGTTTCAACTGGTAATTATAATTTTCCAGACTGTGCATAGAAATAAGGAACTAAATAATCAAGTGAGAGCAGAAGAGATAGCTTAGGTCTGCTATTTCTGTTACATAAAAAATAAAAATCGCATTCTTATCACTGTTAGCATTTCAAGCATGACTGAGATTCAACCTGGCAACATATCCTGTTAAGTTCTATTTTCAGGGTAGATTTTAAATCAAGAAGCAAGCTCCGACTGCCACCAAAAACGAGGTCACATCAAATTAAATGTCATATGAAATAACTGTGGTGATGAGAGTCATATCTAGCATTTCAAGTACTTCTAGTTTTCACTCTCTCTCATCTATTAAAACTAGTTGGGAACTTGTTGTTCATCAAATAGTTTACATTGACTAGTCATTGGAAAGATAGAGTGACAGGAAGACGTGCAGCAACTGCCACGGGCTGAATTCAAACCGACATCATTGTGGTATGCGTCTCAGCATGCTGAGCCACCAGGACGCCAGATCTGGTCTTTGAAGCCACTGCGGGTTCCCTGAGGCCAACAGCAGCAGTAGCCGGGGGGGTATCAAATGTGTTAGAGCTGCCCCACTAATAAGATAAGTGGGCTAATGCTAGCACTAGAGGTTTGCCACTCATCTCAATCTGTCGTGTTTAATAGTCTCACAGGAATAGCTCTCAAATTTAAATGCTGGACGACTGTTGATGGAGTAGTAGTGCGTGTTTCTTTTCTGTGTGTGTGTGATGGATACAGAGCTGTGTGTGTGTGTGTGTGGATATGTGTTGGTGGCGAGTGAGCATGGGTGGAAGCAATGTAAGACGCTGGCTAAGTCTTATGGAACATCAGTTGACACTAGAAAAATACAGCTGCCGATAAATCTCTGACAACAGCCCTGGACTCAAGTTTCGCTCCATGATTTATCGGAGTTGTTCCTTTTAGACTTGCCATTTGGGAGCCACGATCTCTGTAGGTCATTTGTACAACTTACTTTTAAACTTTAAAACTACACGAAGCACAAATGCAGGGAGAAGGAAACCTGGCCTTTCTGAAGATGAAACCAGCTGGATATCATTTATCTGTTCTTTCTTTTTTTCCCCCCATCTGAAGCTCTTATTTCTTTCTCCACTCTAAAAATTGTCTCAAATAATCAATGATTCAGTTTGGATGTTTATATTTAACCGCTGATGCACCCAACAGTTGCTCTCAAAATGTCAAGTGTCTGTGTGAAAACTGGGCTTAATTGGAATATGTGTGTTTTAAGGTGCAAGCTATTACTCTCATTCAGTCTCTATTGATCTGCAGTTCTAGCACTGATGAGTTCTGCAACATGTTTATCAGATAGAAAGGGACTTGTTGAGACATTATGCCTATTTTCTTTGATAAACATTTAATAACAGAAAATCAGGTGTCATCAGTTCAGTGTACTATTACATGTACTGATGTACGGGCTGTCTACACAAAAACAATGATTCTAAAACCTAGAAAAAAAGTTTATAAACAGGGTTTAGATAACTTAAATTACATAATAATATGAGAAAATCTTTTTTTAAAATGACTGCACACCTGAGAACTAAGTGTGGCTAAATTTAGACAAAATTTCGTAACAGAAACTTGCAATACTGGCCTGATACCCCGAACACGCCTCACCTTCATTGCACATGTTCTGGCACCAAACTACATGTCAATGCATCATTACTCTAATTATATTCATGCTGTTCCATTACGTCACTCACCACACAACCATCCTCATAGGCAAACAACAGGTGTTTGTAATCAAATAACAAGTGTGATACCAATGACAAATTAAATGCAGATCATCCTGGTCTTACATTTGATTATAAATATTTAGATATAATAAAATCTTAATGATTTAAGCATGTTTTGCGACAGATCTGTTTTTTTTTTCTTTTGTTTTAGATCTCACAGTATTTCTGGATATTGTACAATCACTGTTAGACATGGTGAAAAAAAATATGTATGTAAAGTAAGTGTAATCTGTTTCACCATGGATTTATACAGTGTACTGCACTCATAACTTGATGTTCACACGGATTGTCTAAGTATCTAACAGTACTTGGGTGTTGATAAACATAATAACCTAATAAAATGGCCCAAATTGTGACATGATTTGCATTTGTCCATGTCGATGTTGTAATCAGCCTTCATCAAATGTCCTCCCTGCTATTCTTTGATCTTCACAAATAAAAAGTCTTGGCATAAATCACTAAAACGGCCTTTAGGGGGCACTGAATTTGATCTTAGCTTTCCCCACCCGAGTTTGTTTGCTAATGGCCGTGTGGACACCACACACTCTTAACACATTCAAATCCCCATTCACCCCCCACCCCCCCGCATCCAATCTCCACGCCGAGACAACCTGGAAACCAACGTCCAAGTCTGAGGAAGCTGGCACTCCATAGTAAGCACCTCAATTACAAATGTTATCAATCCCAGGGAGAGAGCGAGCTTAACACTTATGTCTGTTTTTCTCATCAGCAGTGGTGGGGAGCAGCTAGAGGACAGGAGAGAAGAGCTCAAGAGAGACAGGGACAGCAGTTTGTACATGTGTGCTTGTGTGAGCGCGAGTGTACGTGTCTATCCTCTAAAACTCGACCCCACGCCCTCCCTGAAATATCCTGTCGCCTTCGGTGTTTCTTTCTTGCTGTTCCTCAGTATCTTGACTCCATGCCCTCCGCAAAACTTTAAGAACCCAATCGTCTCAAATTCAGCCCACTGAAATAATTAAGGGATTGCATGCCGCCAAAAATAAGGGTGTGTGTATTTTTGAAGTGGGGAGGGGACGTGTTTGGAGTCTCGGGATGCCAGGGTGCCTCCGGCTGGGTTCAACTTGTTAGGAAAACTGGGTATTGCCTTACACTTCCGTTGACATGACTGCAGTATCAGTGGTGGAGGGGTGTGCGTTTAGGTGTCAGCCACCCCTTGGCTGACCCCCCCCAAAGATGTGCATGTTTACAGAGGTGTTCTCACAAACATTTGCCCAACGCAGCACGACGGACGGGCCCATGGGCATGAAGACATGTTTACACTTATCTTGAATTTTGTTTGTCACCATGAGCACAAACAGACACGGTGCAGTTTGAAGTATTGTATAAACTGGCAATGAGTACTGTAATTAATTGTAATCTGTCTCAATACATAATATGACTTAACCTGGGCTCTTAAAAGTCTTTGTATGTAATACAGCAAACAGAAACTTGTTGTCCCTTATTAGCTGTTTAGACCAAAAATGCACGCAGACACATTTCAGGCACCAGTGAGACAAAATCCTGAGAGGATGATTAGAGCTATAGATCCAAGAGTTATTACTGCAGAGTTGTTTATAACGTTTGAAACAGGGTCTTACAACTCAAGAAGATGTCACAGTAAATATAATTTAATCCTCTGTCACAACAATCACAAGGTATAGTAAACAGCAGCACAGCATTCAAGTTACAAAGTCATCCACCAGAAATGACCCCTTGCACATATTTAATTAGCCCTTGCAGCCCCTTTGCCAGATGTTGCAGTTGCGCAAAAGTTGAACCAGGTTTAACTTTCCCCCTGCAGCAGCACCAACAATTTCCCAATGCAGTAGCCTCACTGATATGAATGGGGGGGTTGTGTTTTTTCCACACAGACTTACTTACATCTTGTGTTTGAGCATATTGTAACCATGTCGCAGCTATATCAACAGTACTTTCTATCTGCATCTATCTACAAATTCACTGCACCAACCCAAAGCCTACGCACGTGTGGGTTACCTGCTCCTAAAATGAAAATACAGGCATGTCTTTATTTCCTCATGTAATGAGCCTCCCATAGAGCCCTTGATATTCCAGAAATTAGAAAAGTTTTTATGGCCTTGATATAGGTTAAATGCTGTCTGATTACAGCATATGAATCAATGCTGGAGGGTAAAGGAATTAACATTTTAGCTGGCTAACAATAGCATTTTTATGAAAATGCTAATTCAACCAGGGATAGTGGATGTAGAAGGAAGGGAAAGGATTTTAAAACCAGTTTACAACAAACACTTTGCAAACCAAAGAGAGGATTGCTCACAATCTTATGCTCAGTGCTAGAAGAGTGTATAACTTACCGTGCATTAAAGGCACAGAATGAAGCCTATAATCACCTCTTCTGCAATATCCAAAAGGCTAAACCTAACACTGATTTACAAATCCAAAAATATGCACAAATGTAATAAAACATACAACAAATGAGCCTATATTCATGTTCACTACCAGACATGGACACTGAACAGATACACAGACATATTGCACACACATACACACACACACGCACAATTCATAAGCATGCAGACTGGGGAGCAGGCGTCCTTTTGTTGGAGGGAGAATGGGAAGTGTGAAGGACGTGACGAGGGAGATAAGTGTCCTCCAGGGCCCTGAGGTTACCCTAATGGTGTCATACATCACCACTCACAAAGCCATGCAGAGCAAAGTTGTCAATGCATGAATGCTGCACTATTACTATCGGCCATTTTAATCATGGCACCTGTCACTGCGCTAATCAACACCATAACTTCACACTGGAAATCACTCAGAAAAACTCTCTCATGCTGCTGTGTACAAGGAATTGTATACAACACAGGCAGTAAGTTACGCAGAGGGTGAGGTGTGGCTTTGTAGTACATCATTGCCCTTGTTTAATGGAGGCTTGGCTTTTCCTAAGCAGTTGTTGTGACAATGCTAAATGCCGCTTTTATGAACGTGCTAAAAGGGTTTTCCCCCTTCACTGTTACCAACCCCCCAAACACACACACACACACACACACACACACACACACACACACACACACACACAAACAGCCTGTCCAGTGTGGCCTCCTCAACACACACACTGAAACACAAACAGTCCTCAGAACTGTGCAACTGTTTCCTCCCTGTCCACACTGATTAAGACTCTAAAAATGCATCACCTCTGCATTTCAGCCTTTCACCAACACTAAACTGGTATATCTCATATCACTATGAAAATGCTTCTCAGAATAGGTAGGTAACTTCCAGTCAGACGCACACTGTGAATGGTTAAACAGGGTTACGCTGACGTACATCAACCAACTTGGTTCAATACCTCCACATAGTAGGAACTTTTCAACAACTTTATTGCCTTTAATTTTCCAGGTGATCGTTCATTTTGTAGCAGATTAATAAATATAGATATTGTCATGGACCTATCATTATGTTTACGCTGTTAGAGCATCCATCCAACATTATGTGTAAGCCCAGTCCCAAATAAAAACCAGGGCACCAGAGAGAGAAAAAAACAAAGCAAGCAATACACATAAACATTCACTCAACACATTGGTTCAACACAAAATGCTAAAACTACAGCTGATGGACAATTGTATTGATAGAGTGGCATTACTCACCAGCACTGCGGCTGTGGAATCATACTGTCACTTCCAGATTCACGAGCACCAACTCAGGCGTACTCTCTGCAAGTTTAGTAGTGAAATATGTAACTTTCTGCTAACGATACATAGCTAATGTTAGCATTAGCAGATGTTTACACACCAAGAGCTTTCGCCACTGCTGCGCCCAGTGACGTGACGGCGCTAGCTAGCTAGCATGCTAACTTCAGTAGAAGAAATAACAGAAATAGTACCAAAACAAGAGTTAACATTGGCGTTACTTTGCATCCCCGTAGAAAGGAAATGAAGTTTGAAGCTGAACTCGCCACGCTTCTTTTAGACTGGCATGTAAATACCTTCTATTGCTAACGGTGGCTATGTAACGATCGCAAAAACGTATATATAGCACGTTTAAGTTACCGGGGATAGCTACGGAGATTGATTCCACTGTCACCTTTCTTGACTGTACAAAAGTTTCTGCCACCTCCAGACTGCACTGCACCGAACACAGACTATGAACCGACATGGCCATAGTATAAACTACCTATAACAGAACAGAGGTTTTAAATGGCATTTTGACTTGTCATAGCACTACATGCACGGGTGCAAGGTGTAATGGTAATGAGATGTCCCCTGCTCACCTGTTATCAGGGACGTCACGTGTACACTGTGCTTAAAGGGTCAGTTCATCTAAAATGACAAAAATCTAGTTTAATATGTTTAAAATTTGTGGTGGTAATTAGTCATGTTTATGTTGGTTGCATTATCAATCTCTGACATTTCTTTCTTTTGACATTTCAAGTATTTGTACTCATAATTATTATCTCTATTACCATTGTAACAATACAAAAAATGGTTTCAGTGAGAGATATTCACAGAGCAGGTATTATTCACTCTCAGGATGCAACTTTTAAGATAATGTTAATAATGGCGTTGCACAAAAATCAGGGCCCTGTACATCTGCAGCCACTGTGGACTGGCCTGTGCAAATAACTGCATGAACAAGTAAACACATGCAAACCTAAAACTTAGAGGCTCACGTACTGCTTTATATAAAACAAATAGCCATTAAAATGTTATTCAGCCAACGTTAATTGTGTAATTGTTCTATTCTTATCATTTCATGTTTATTTAATGGCTTGTTTTTTTTTTCTTACCGCTTATTGGAGCTATATCTGGCACAACAATTTCCTTCGGGATTAATAAAGTTCTTATCTTAAAAGTTTATCCTCATGTTGGGACCCTGGCTACTGGGACCCACTATTCCCTTCACTACTTCACTCCTGAACATAGATATTAAAGCAATAAGCCCCAAGAGGCCATGGTTTACAGTGATTTTAGAAGAGGTAGGGGACGCTGTAAGGCATTTTGCTGTTTTAAAATCACTGCAGTCTTGAATGGTGCATTGCTTTTATAAAAGTTGCTATATTTAACTGGAACTGGTTCCATAAAATGAACACATACATGGAGACACACACAGCAACACATGCATGCAGTAGAAAACATGATTAAAGATTGGGGCGATTATTAACATTTATCTGGATATTGCCATTAATTGTGCAATTGTTGAAGTAGCGTTCAATTATACATACACTTTACCTATGTTTTCTCTCCATAGGAACAGTGTAATAATAGACAGAGGGTACAATGATAACACCAGCATTAAGTAAGTGAAACCACAATGTTTGGCCACAGATAGATAAAACAATTGATAATATGTAAAACAATATGTAAAACAACAGCATAATCATACAAAGCTTACAGACAGAAACTATTTCAAGATCAGTTTTATGTGGTATGTGGATATATTCTACTTTGCTGATGGGGAAAATGAGTTGAAAGCTTGAAGTGATTTGCACCTCAGGAGTAAGTCGCCAAAGCTGCTGAAATGTTGTCAAAAATGGAAAGCGTTGTACATCATGATTGATGTCCTACCCAGAGTGCCTCCTCCAGTGGCATCATGTCTGCTGCTTCTGTGTATCTTCTTTCAGCCTGAAACACTGTGTAGATACGGGGCCCCAAAATAAGATGGATATGTTGCTTGAGACCCGGCAAAGCAAGAGTTATGGGGGCAGCTGGAGAAGGGCTGGTAAAATATGGATGATTTCTAACTATAAAGATACTGATATCTCAATATGAGTGATGGAAACATTCATGGTGTTGGTTTCAGGATGGTTGGACTGCCCTGTTTGGGTAGCACTGGCGAGACACCGGGTCAAGTTGCAAACTATTAGCATTCCTCTGGATCGAGACTGTAAGACAGGCTGGCAAAGGACTGCAATGCCTTGCCCTTACACAGACAGAAGAGGGACCAGTGGGAAGACACTGATGCTGGAGATATAAGATGAGTAGAGAAAGGACAGAGGGAATGCAGGTGGAGAGAAAATAGGAAAATGTTAAGGCAAACTTTCCTGTATCCTTGTCCTGTATAAACTATAGAAGTGTGAACTCTGATATTATAGTACAAACTTTAAATCCAGAATTAGTTATGAATAGTTTACAGTGACACAAAAAACTGATTTGAGAAATGATAAATAAAAACATTTCAGGTGAAAACATGAAAATAATGTGTTTTCAGTGTAAAGGAGATGAAAACTGCAAATCAAGCTTCAGCTAGAGTGAGAAACCATGTTTGAACAGGACTGAAGAATGGTTGTTCTTGTAGCACTCTGTCATTATGAAGCCTGTTTTAACTAATGAGAAACATTATCGTTAATCACCTACTCATTAGGAGTGACATGTTGGAGACATGGCGGACACATAGTGGGCCTCATATACTGATACACACACAATTATGCAGTGGCATACACACACACACAACATCCTCTTATCTCTGTAGCTCTGAGGCAACTTCATGATTATGTAGTCCTGAGCAGACACAGAGTCTGAAAACTCAACAGTTATGCACTGACCACAGATTTCTCACACTGTGCACACTCCTCACGATTATCCACATCTCTGAGGCAGCTTAGGTGGTCTCTTTCCCCAGGCGAGAGGTACCCTACCCCGGGTTAAGGATTCAGAGATTCTGGTTAATGACGCCCCAACCTCCCCTTCCTCCCCAGGTGCCATTAGAACCTCATTTTAGAGGAGAGTGATGGGCCAGGCTCACAGGGTTATCTGGCCTATCTTTTAATCATAAATGAGACCCCTCCCTCGTCCCCCCTTTACCTTTCGCTATCTACCTCCCTCACTCTACCCCACTGCCCTCTCTCTCCCTCTGTGGGTTGGGGAAAGTGCTGTCTCAGCATCCCCCCCCACACACACACACACCTCCGCCCCTTCCTGTTCTGTCTTTATGCTTTTCCAGCCCATCGCTGATCGGGGGCATCAGTTCCAGCGGGGTGAGTCCTCTGCTGTCACTTAGGAGCTGCAGAGTCCTCTTCTGTCCGAGAGAACAGGGGAGATGGAGAGAAAAAGGGAGGGTTGGGGAGGTAGAGAGGTAAAAGGAGGGTCATGCCAATGACAGGAGGCCTTAAAATGCTCTTTTGAAAAGTCTTACACTAGAGTGGAGGATCTTATGGCTGCTAGCCCTGTGAAACTCTGCTAAAACATTATCTTTATCCAACGGTACTGCGCTATAAACATCCTCTATCTCAGCAGTCTATTACCTCTCTGCAGAGTGTGCAATATTTCACGAAATAATTTTTACACACTCTCCATCTCTCACACATATATACATACCCTTTCTACTTTTTTGTGGACTGTTAAGTTTATGTACAAGAATTTGAAAAAAATATGTACCTGCACTTGCAAAGTTTTGGAAGAGTTATTGGGGGAAAAAAGGTTATGATACATGCTCACCTGCAGGCCTGGGTGATGATTTCCAGACCTCATCATCATACACACACACATACGCATATACACCACCACCACCACCTCAGTGCCCCCTTGCCTTCAGTCATTGTCTCTCGCTGCAGTCCTGCAGGGGGTAAACGTCAAACTCTCCAAATTGGATGAAACATTATGGGAAATATTATGAGGCAGCCTGCTGGTGTGATGGCTAGGGGCTTCTGGTTAATTGAGTTGTTGCCCGTGCTGCATACTGAACAGGACCTGAGGATGGCAGACAAGTCGGGTGGGACACTGGATTTTTTTTTTTTAAGACCTATCATCTTTATTGGTTAATGTGCGGTTGAGACAGAGAAAGGCCAGATGGAAGAGGGAAGAGAAGAGAACAGCAGACACAGACTTTCCCAGCATACTTATCTGTCCAACATATCAATCACTACATTTTCAGGAGACACAGCAAACAGCTGTAATATCAGTATTATCTTTAAATGTAATATTTCAAATCCAGTGAAGAGAAACCTCTATATTTCCCCCAAACTATTTGATACATTACAATTACACCAAGTTCAAAGTCCGTCTACAACTTCAGAGCTGTTCCTTTTGTAGTGCCTCTAAAAGTTTCTCTCCCGGAGTCACTGAATAATTTCCCCTCCTTAAGCCTGACATACAGAAATCTTTTATCCACAATATTAGTTGGAAAAGGAAGACAGAACTGAAATTTTAAAGAGAAAGGGGAAAAAAAGTGAAGTGAAGTACTTTTGATCATCGTTGCGACAAGGCTGAGAAGTAACATTTAGTCATTAATGTCAAAGCGGATTTTTATCCCAGGATTTATATATTAGCATTAAGAGAGGCCTATTAGTAATGTGGCTCATCCTTATTCGGGGTCACTGCCAATGAGTAATAATCTTATGCAAATATATTCTGCTGGGGAAATTTTTTGATGATTACTATATGCAGATTCAGCCCAGTCTCTTCCACTGAGCCTGAAGTGAGCAGAAAACAGAGATATCCATACATTGTTTGTGATTATACAAAGATGAAGGAAGCTGAACTGCATATCAAGTTTTACATCAGTAAGAAAACATAATTTCAGTTTTACTAGTGGCCATCATTTCTTTTAAAGGCTAACTATATATCTGCTCTGTGGTGTATGTGCATGAATGCCAACTTTGAGCATAAACTTTAACTAAATATGAAATTTACAGATCAGTATTGCTCAAATTATTGATTAAAATGTGAATAAAACAAACATTAAAGATATACAAGTGTGCAATGCTGTGCAAGTCAGACTTTGTTGTCATACAATCCCATTTTTTCATACACAGTTTAGAAAAGTAAAGGGACTTAAAGATGGAGTCTAGAAAGTTGGCATTGGTTTGAGTACCTATACCAAAACAATATTTTTTTGACTTTGGTTATTTTGAGTAGCAAAACATATTGCTTCCATTTTAAAACAAATAAATCCTCTATTTTACGTGTTCTAGATAACTGTCCTGCTATTCTAGGAAGGGAGTCACAGTAAGACCAGTGGTATTAGCTTGTAGAAATTCACAGTGTTCATCTTAATGTAAATGATGTAAAATGATAGGGATAACTTACAAAGTTGTGTTCAAAGGCGGCTCCTCACAGCCTGTGGGGAAGTGTGAGTTTCCAGGCGGTTACTTCATCAACATTTCTCGGTGGGTCAGTGTCCTTCGTTGGCAGAGCACATCAATTCAGAGGGGACATCGATCACAGCCGCCTCTCGTCACATTGACCAGCTCATTAGCTGGACTTAATATACGCTGAGGGAGCTCTGGGGCTGCGTGTCGGTCCTGCAATCTGTGGGAAGTTGGCTTGGAGATGTGCACGCTTAGGATACGAGTCTTACAGGTGCAGTGAAGAGGCAGGCAATGATAGAACAATAGTATGAGAACAGTTTATTGTTCTCTTGTCAAGTGGAAGAAATGCACAGTATATCCTGTCATGGTGGCAAATAAAACAATGCTAAATGCAATTTTGCCAGTCCAACATCCTTAGAAACTGATATTGGAAAACCTCATGATTTACATCCAATACCAACATTCAGTACCTATGCAGGAAGTAATGCTTGCTCCTTATGCGGCGAGGCAGAAGGAAATGTCAGGTGGTGGATGCAAATTAGCCTGTATAGTTAAATCTGGTGCATTTACATGACACATTGTCCCCTCTTGAATTAAATAAACATCAACAGAAACATTCAAGTTTGTGCCCCTGCTATTAAGGTTTGCTTTTTTTAAAAGTTGTAACGACCATCTTTTCCTAACTTTAACCAAATTCTTTAGCTGCCTAACCCATAGCAACTTACAGATGGGTTATTATTATAGCCATAATCATTAAGTAATTGCCATGAACATGTAATTGAATAACAAAGTAAGGCTAGCAATTAGAAGGCAGGAAATGAAATCCCCATTGTGGAAAGCTGCATTTTATGGCAACAAACAAACAAAATGATCAAAGATTTAAAGGAGCATTTGTCCATTATAATCACGAACAGTATTACCATATTTATTGCCTCAGAAAGTTGTGTGTGTATCATGGCCTTCTGGGTTAAAACAATGCTTCCTCCCACTGATGTAAACATTCACTCCAGAACAAACCAGAGTGCCCCAGCTGACTGCTCGCCTTGTCAGCCTGGCCCACTCACAGATGAGGGCCACATTGTGCCTATTGTCTGACTAAATGGTGGCTACAGAGAAGAGAAAAGGGGGAAACTTGTGTAAACAAGCTACAGCTTTAGCATCTCAATGTCACCACATGGGTGTCTGCTGCTAAGCAATGTGTTGTGCCTGCTGGCATCATGCATTCCTGCCTGGGCAAACTGTGGACACAATCCAGCCTACTGGGCCTCTCGACTTCTGAGAATTTGTAAATGAATTGTGGTTACAATTTATATGAAAAGACGCAGATAAGAAATGTCAGGGAGAGAATGGCGTCATGTAAAACCTTTTAAAGTGTTGTTCATCAAGGAAACCAAGCAGAAATAAACTACACCAAAGCGTATTGAACTCTTGGCGCCCAGAGCAGCTGACTGTGTCGACCCAGTGAGTTGTTTACCTGGCTGCAGGCTACCACAGTGAAGGATATTCAGGCTCTTCCAAGGGGATTTTACCATCTCTATAGTGCCCTGTTTGCTTCCTCTTTTCCTGTTATTTGTATCTGTTAAGTTGCTGTCACGTTGTGTTTTGCATTGAGCAGGTAAGAGGCACAGATAACAGATTCGGTGCAGCTTGATCAGGTCGTTCCACTTTAGCGCTGTTGGCTATTCTGGGGGTTTTAATCACACAGAACCTGACAAGTGTGAAGTTATACACACATTTATACACACTTTTGACCTCTGTGTGTCCTCTGTATTTACCTTTACACACAGTCAAATTTTAAGAGAGACAGGGCTCTTCTGTCTTTAATAATTACTGGCTAAAGACATTCCTTTATTAGTGTCTAGTTTTGTAATGCTGCCAAATAACACTTTATTGCCCTTTAATTAAATATTAATGGTGGTGTCATTACATCTTCATTCATAATTAAAGAGCTACTAACGACTGATATTGCATATTAATGTAATTAAACACCAGTACAGTGTGCGTGTGTGTGTGTGTGTGTGTGTGTGTGTGTGTGTGTGTGTGTGTGTGTGTTCCTGGTGCAGTTGTGTGTCGATGTTAAACATTAGAAAAAAGGATTTTTATACACTTTACAAAGCAAAGTCCATGATATAATTATGTAAGTAAAAGGTTAATTTTTCAAACCAATGAAAGTCCCGTTTTTTGTTTTTGTTTGTTTTTGTTTTTTTTGGAGGCTGCTGTTAACTGCAGTGTTATGCACATTGATTTTGTCATTTCCCAATTCCCATGCACGCTCCAGGCAATATTGTCCACATTCAGAGCCTCAGAATGATGTGACCTGTGTATTACGTCTTTAAGGAGATAACAGCACTATTCTCCTCCACTCCCCTCCCACCACCAATTGATCAATGCCCCATTAGGAACTCATGGGGGAATGTTAAGTCAAAAAAAGGCTCCATTCCAGTTAAACTGACCCCCCACTGCAGCTGTAGATTACAGGACCTGCCCCTCACCCACCCACCCCCAGTCACCCCGATTTCATGACTCCCTAAGATGTGCTAGGTAGTAATAATGCATGATAACAAGGCAGCTTTTGTTGTTAATTTGGGAAACAGGAAGTTTCTGCCCCGGAGGCTGGCTGAAGTTAAGACAGGCAGCAGCAGCAGCAGCAGCAGCAGCCATCTTTAAATCCCCTTTAGTGATGTGACCCCTGACCCAGCCTCAGAAGAGGTCAGACAAAACTTATCTCTCAATGAATAAACTGGTGCCCCTTTAAAAGTCAGCACGTTAATAATTGCCTGAAGTCGATGCTTTCGCAATCTCCAACAAAGTGGTACATGTCTTGATTTTTTAATTAACAGGAAGCAGCTGTGGGAGTTATAATGTGTGGGAAACATTTGGACATGTATTAGGGCTTTATTTAAAAGGAAAATTCTGGATTATTCAACCCAGGTCTTATTTTGGCAGTTCTTACAATGACAAAACTATACAAAATAGGACCCAAGTTGTATGGAATTATCCTTTAATTTCCACAAAACAGAATACTCAAATCGTTTCACTTCTATTTTAATCAGTCAATTAATTCTAAATTGTAAATTGTAAACTAGTTCAGAAAAAAAATTTAACAAAAAAACAACAGTAGGCTTAGTTTATAGTTTATTTTAAATCGATCAGAAAACATTTTTAACATGAATGGCTGACGTTCCACATATGATGATACCTGAACCAGCTCCATTCACTGATGAAGACTGTGATAGGCAGTTGAAAAATAATAAGAGGACCTTTGAGTTGAGATTGTTTCACCACACCATGAATAAGTTTGAGGCAAACTCAAGTAGGTGTTTACAAAACCTTATGACAATGTACTGAATCCCTACAGAATCTCTTCTCTGACTCAAAACATATTTGTGTTTGCCATCAGGGGGGATCAGATTTGGAAATCTGAGTCAAACCCAATTCTGCACAACTCTGCAGTCACAGGGAAACTCTCGAACCAACAAGCCATCCTGCTGCCTCATCAATTATGCATAATCCAGCATCTTCATGTAAACCAAGAGAGGAGAGCACAAGAGCTGAGCGAATGTTTTCCACACAGTAATGAAAGTCACATTCACCAGGGCACTTGGAAACACTACACAGGCTGCAGCCATTAAAAGTCAATCGGGGTGTCTGCTGCGTAAACAAATAGCTATGATTATTCCAACCTGACATCCTACGACGGCATTAAAACATCCTTCAATTAGGCAGCGCCGCATCGCGCTCAGACCCAAACAAAGCCCTCTCTCCACCTCTCTGTCACGTACCGTCAGTCTCACCATGTTGCTCCTGCTCCCTCACTCTCCGCACACCTTTCACTCATCATGATGTGTCAACTGTTTGCAGGAGAGGGAGCAAAGATGGCTGGCTCTTTGACCCATGCCAAGATGGCAACGGTGCACGAGAACACACAGTCTTCATTGTTTGTGGTGCTGGATCAATCAGAAAACACCTTAGGGTCTTTTTCTGAACTTTGGCCACACAGCTGGATGGGTAGGGGCTGACACAGAGGGGGCCAAAAAGAGATGGCTGTCAAGAAAACAGTTGAGCTGCATTTTGTGCAAATCTTACTCTCTCTGTTATCTTTTTTCTTGTTGTTCTCTCTGACTTGGTATGGCACACTTTAGTTGTGTTGCCGGTGTGCCAAGCTGGTTTACATTCCCTCTCTGACTTGAGGGAGTTCAGCAGATTGAAACCACAATCTTCAAGGATTTGTGTCAACTATTCTGTGTCTTAGCAGAATTATTAAAACATAAAGTGAATCAACGTTATGTCATCGAAAAGCAACTATTTGATGGTGAAAGATGGATTTCCATTCAATATTCAGCTTTGACAAAACATTTACTGTGACCCAAACAGATGAAGACAACATTTTTCCATCTCATTACCAAAGAAATCATCTGGATAATCTCACCCAGGGAAACACAGTCAGTTTGCCTGGTTCTTGTCACTGTATCTACATATAAAGTGTAAAAACATGCTCTCTCAACATTTATATACACTACTAATGGAAAAAAATATGATTGGTTTCCTCTTGTTGCATCTGTTGTGTAACAATACTAGTGCTGCACTTCATCACTTTGAGTAAATATTAAATTACAGATAAAGTTACCTGATTGGTCCATGACATTTTCTGCTTCATACCAACAACTTGTGACACCAGATGCTCTGTCAAAAAGTTGTGTATTGTGGCTTAAAGCTCTTAAGATATACAAACATGAAAGGCAAATTTGTCTTTGTGGTTCTATTACTGCTCTGAGCACATCAGCGCTGAAATTTTGCGACACAATTGAGGCTTTTCTCTCTCGGATTTCTAAGCACTAATTTAATCTTGGAGTTATTAGATTATTTAAGTTGATTCATATACTTTGCGGGACATGTGACAAGCCCACAAGGGATACCAGACTCAGCTTAAATCAGCCCTATGTTTCTTTCAGCACCGTAGACAAGGCGAGCACTAATCCAATTGACTATCATTATGAAACTGTTCAGCCCCATGTGGTTGAATTTAACACAAGTTCAAATCCAATATATGTGGTATTTTCTCAAGAAATAAGTCTGTTCAAAGCGAAATCACATCTTTAAGAGCCACCACGCTGCAGCCCTATGTAGGGCCAATTCCAGCTGAGGAGGAGCCATTGTGCTCCTTGCAGGTTTTTGTCTGCTGCCTGTCACTGAAGGAAGAAAAAAAGCAGAATATCCTGTCACTGGAATTTTAATATGAAACATCCTGATTTCGAAATAAGTTAATTTGCTCCAAGCACCACAACATGTAAAAAGGTTGCATTCATAATTATCATCAAAAGCAACTGTTGTTGTAGCCCAATCTGTAGCATCCTTTCAGCGGACATTCAAACACACAATTCCAACACAGAAATAAACTATTTTAATCTAATGAGAGACCCGAGGGGTGAACAAACATTACTGCAGGGGTGTCACTAGATTGCGTAAACAGACAGACTGGGGATTTCTGGCATTTGTATTGCACATTTTAGCACAACAAACAGGAGAAAACAAGAGATTGATTGTGTAGTTTCCCGTGTGGACCAGAATGACCAGGTTTTTTTTGGCTTTGGATGATCCGATTATAATGCCGTGGGTGTGCAGTTATATTTATCTTTGTATTCTCAACATCATAACAATGTTCAGATGACTAAAATTTCAGAAAACTCAGATGAGTTCTGGATGAATGCTGGGTTCACCTGGACTGACCTGGGTGACTGAATGTCCTCAAATGATCTATGTAATCCAAATAAATTCCTTGACAGTACGAACCTCTGCAATTTTTTTTTTCTGTCATTAAAGTAATCAAGTCCAGAGTCAATAATCATCAGTCGATACATCACTGCCTTCATTCACAAAAAGAGAGCCTGCTTCAAAGAGAGCCAGCAGCAACAACAGCAGAATACTCTGTCAACATAAATATAAGTCACAAGAATAGTAATGCATTGCACTTCATCCAAAACATTATGCCAAAGTACAGAAAATCATATAGTCTAACGTAATAATAAGTCAGCTGAAATGGAAGACGAAATATTTGAGGGCATCTGATAAAAGCCATGTGCTTCTCATCTGCAAGTATTCTGATAGTTGGGAAGTGATTCTAAAATGAAGTCAGTGTATATATTTTGTGGGTTATTCAGATACACACACTGCTATGGTATGTTATCACCCTGAAGAGGAATAGTATAAACTCATCCTCTTCTGGAGGCACAAGTCACCAGACCACACACAACCTTATTTCACACTTAAGGCAGAATTCAGTTATAATCTGAGTGTCTTAGTTCAAACCTACACTCACATTAAGTCTCATGTCTTTCGAATTATCACACTGCGAGAGCCAAAGTACCAAAGCCAAACTCAGTGAGGTTTTTTTGCCAAGTGTGTGTGTGTGTGTGTGTGTGTGTGTGCATATGTGGGACTGATGCGACTCAGCTGTGCATGAACAGACGCACTTCCAGCCAAGGCTCTTGACAGTCATTCTATCTGCTAAAAACAGCTGAGCCTTTGTTGGTAGATTAACACCACTGCCTAAATGCCTTATTTAAACAGTCCTTTGGATAACGAATCACCAAGGTGCATAGGAGCTATACATTAATTTGTGACTTGGGCCCGTGCCAGAGAGGTTTGACAGAGTAACTAAACATTTCACTGTGGTTGAGAGCTACTAAATGCATTGTGACAGCCAGTAGTGTGTTTTGTTTCTTACAAGACACAGCGCGCACACAGAGGACGACTGAGAAACACACGCTCAAGATGCATGCTGTATACAGTGACACGTGCATAGACACCTGTGGTCCACCGACAGACACACACACCTGCCCCACACTCCTCTTTCTCTTTGTCTGTGGAGAAATTAGAGAGAAGACAATGAAAAATGTTAGGTGTTCAGAGTAATATTAGATTAAGCTAATCGAATTTGAGGAAAAATTGTTGCAGAACATCATGGGAAAACATATCTATTATGGAGACATATTAGCAGTTCCATTTGTCTGAGGTTTTAGTCATTGCTTTTCTTTCTTTCTTTCTTTCTTCTTGAACGAGCCTGTTTGAAACTATTAAAAGTGCTTTCCTCTGTACCACAGTAACTAGACTCACTGCACATTTAATATCCAAAACTTGACGGTCAAAATATCTCAAAGGTCACAGACTCGGCAAGGTTTCAAATGTTACATATCTCTGCATTCTTTGTGCAAAATAGATTTTTTATAACTCAATAAACTTGTTTTGAGGTAACAGGCCTTTATGGTAATTGAATAACTAAACAGGATGCTTCAGTGCTACTGCAACAATCTCCACCCAGCCGAGGGCAAAAGGCTCATTTTGATTGGCAGCAAGGATACTCCCTATCTATTAGTACATTCAAGACAACCAGAAAATGGAAAGTTTTTGACCTGCAAGCAATAACTATCAACACAGAGGGGACAGTGTTGTAAAGAGTAGTTGTACAGGAAGTGGGAAATTTGCACTGAGCTGCACTTCTGCCTCCCATGACCTTGACCTTTTTTCAGGTCAGAAACTTCTCACGTCCCAGCTGCAAGGAGGAAATCTGAAAGTGTATGACATGGGAACACATGTTGGGGTTTTCAGAGGTAGAGACTAGGTCTCAGGAACAGATGAGGTACAAATGTGCTGTCTGTTATGGAACTAGAAAGGGCCAGACCTAAATTTCCACAGCAACAGTCTGGGGAAGGCCCTTTTCTGTTTCAGTATGACAACATTCCTGTACACAAAGCCAGGCCCATTTAAAAAAAAAAAAAGATTTTTGGAGTGGAAGAAACTGACTGGCCTGCACAAAGCCTGAAACCAGAAGAGGATGAGATCAAAAATCACATATGTATTCATGTAGTGGAAATCAAATGCTGAAGGTTTGAACTGATCTCACAGCAGGAGTGATGTTGCTTCTTTTCACTTTTTCTCATTACTAAACATTATCCTAACTCATTCAGGAGAAATACTAACAAGGGGGAAATGTGAATTACATTTTTTGCTTTTTGTTTTTTTTTTTCCTGCTCACTTACAGTGACACTGAACAGTTCATACAGGCGTCACAGGCGTCTGATCCCTCTCTTAACACATGACTAAGAGAATCAAAACTGCAATGTTCTTTTAACTACCTTGAAGGCAACGTGGTAATACTGATTTATCTTCACTCTATTGCTAACAGGCCTCATTCATTCACAGTTTGCCTGTGTGCAGTTTACTAAGATAAACAGCCTTGGTGTCAGAAGACTGTTTCAAGAAAAAAAAATTCCCACACAGACAAGGCCTGCATTTCAAGAAAAGGCTTGATTAACACATAAGTGGGCTTAACATTTGCAATAACACTGCTAATCTATGCAAACTTTCTTTAGCCTTGTTGCAACGTTGAATGCCTGACCGGCCGTGCAAAGGCGTATGGTAAAATATACTCTGTAAAAATCTGACAAAGACTGACTTCTCTTCCGGCCTACAAAGGATTCCAAGTTTCGCCATCCTGCCCAGCTGCCTAGAATAGACAACACAGCCTCTTTTGTCAGGGTGAGTCAATCTGTGTGGGTGTGAATGCATTAGCCCTTCACAACAGAATTATGCCCCTAGACTCCCCCGCCTTGCTTTCAAATATTCGGTGATAGGTTCCCGCGGTCATGTTTAGATCACTTCCGGGCGATGATTTGCCATAGGAGAAGATGAATGGTGGCCTTTGAGATGCTGAATAATTATACTTTGGACCTGCGAGTTGGGGAACACATAACCCTCAGAGGGCAACATGACAAACATGTTTTTCGGGGCCTGGTGACAAAGAGCATGTTTTGATGTGACTGGGCATATTCCCTGAATTGAGTCATTCGGCAGGGTTATCACTGTGGTGCGTGGGCCTTCAGACGCTCTGTTTGTCCATCGCTGCACTTTGCTTTTCACTGTCTGACTAATGGATTTATGTGTGTGCGCCTCTGTGCAAGCGTGTATATGTATGTGGGGGTATTAATACTTGGCATGCATATGCTCATGTGTGGCGGTATAGAGCGTGCATGTGTTTGTGTGTGTCACCGCAGCTCTAGGAAAGGAATGGACCACAGCGGCTGCAGAAGACTCACACAGTGACAGACCTCTCTGAAGTCATCGTTTCCAACTGCAAGCAGACCACTGGTCATTATCACGCACATGCAGCATCTGTGCAAATGTGAGTTCTCATGAGGGTCCATTGAGTACCAAACACAATTAATTCGTTCAGACTGGCCAGAACAGCAGGACCTAATGATCTGTTCTTTTGTCCAACACAGCCCAGAGTCCCTTGGAATTACACTCATATCAAATGAATGTGGGCAGCACGATTTATGTTGATTTACACAGTTTAAAGGGAGATTCTGGTATTGGTCAACCTGAGTATTATTATCATGTTTTAGTCCAACAGCACAACCTCTGTGTAGATTTGGGACATGTGGACTCCTGCAAAGATTACTGTACAGTTTTCCAAAAAGCTTCAGTGCAACAGAGATTATCTCAAACTCTTGTCTTTGCGTCTCACCAAAAGTAAACATAAAAAGAGATGCCATTATCCATATAGCTGCACTCCTGTACCAAACTGCATATCATAGCTGTAGTGGTGCACAAGCCCATAGCATCTAACTTTGATGCCATGCCATCTCTGTTCATATTTACTCTCTTAAAGTATACGAATAAAATTCATAGGCAGCCCTTGGAAATTGAATACATTTCCAAACCACCCACACTCCACCTCTCTCACACACACACATATAAACATGCAGGCCCTGGCCCTCTATATTAATATACACACACACACACACACACACACATTTCACATGCATACATAGCACACTCACAGCTTGGCCCATTAGCGGTGACATGTGATGTTTCGACGGGGCAAATGAAGCTCAACAATTGATGTCAGAGCCTTACAAATTAAACAAATGGGGGACCGCCATGGTGTATTAGGCACCCCAAACCCCCTGATGAACACAGCCGAGGCACACGCCAACACGACAACATTGTCTCGCTCTCCTTTCCTTTCCTCTAAACAAGGCTTTGAGAATGAGGGGGTCAGTCAATGAGCAAAATGAAACTAACCGTGCATTGATTGCCAATTGAGCCCTTTGACAAGCAGATAAACAGCTGCGTTTCTGGGATCAATATGATTGATATGTCATTCTGTCGTTGATGCTGCATCTTGCTATAGTGCATGTATACAGACTGTAAAAGCACAGTAGGTCAAAGAATGGATGTCAATGAGTGAGTATTGCCAGCAGGTGAAGTGTTCAGCCGTGTATGTCATGAGGCTCTTCTGAAAGCCACTTGTATTTATATTTTTAAACAAACCCCAAGTAATTCTACGAAACTTGGAGACACTTCAGTAGCATGATTTCAGTTTTAATTAAGATTATAAATAGGATTCATAAGACCCATGATATGTGTGTTTAAAAAGTGATTTAGAAAGTTATGTTGCTTGGAAAAATAACAGAGGCATGACTGCAGTAGTTGAGTTTTGGGTGTCGATAAAATTAAATTAGCTAATTTGCATGACTGGGCAATACTCATTTTTGGCCAATGGATAAAAACCACAGAGAGGCTATTTTGGATGAAATATGTAGGCTCTCAAAACTGGAGGAAAATAAAGTTTTTCATACCTATTTTTAAAAAACATGTTATATATCAATAATTAAGCAATATCACGCTGCAATTGCTGATGAAGATCATGTGATACAAAAAAAGCTATAGAACAGCTACTAAATGGACCTGGTGGTGAGATTATTCTCTCACCTTCTGTTTCCAAGGTTAATATTGCACTTTTAATCTTGACTTTTATGTAAATATGGACAAGAACCTTCAAAATGTGTAGAAAAAAACCCAGAAATTTTAACATCTATAATTCTGTGACAACTTAGAAAACTCCTTTTTGTGAGGAAGATCACATAATATCAGCAAAAGCTCCTACTTGTACCTTGGTGAGACTCAGTATTTCAAAATTGCAGGTATCTCTATTCTCAAAAACGGTTTTGTACATAGAGATTTTAATCTTTATTTCACTGATGTTGTTGAATCTCTGTGTCTTGAACTTCATACACTGGCTCAGACGTGCACACTAACACACTTACATAGTCACGTAAGTGTATAGGCAGCATCATATGTGCTTATACACACACACCGTGGAGCTCTTTGTTTGTACCTCACGTGTATGTGTATGTGTGATTGTGTCTGAGCATTTGTTAATCCATATGCAAACACATTGTCTATCGACAGACCTTCTGAGGGGTGAAACGTCCTGGGAACAGAGAGGAGGAGCGGGGATGAGTCACGATTAGGATCTCTACGATTCACAGCACCTGCACACACTACATGCCAGACACAATCACATCAAATCAAACTCAATGCACGCATGCACATACACACACACACACACTTAACAAAATATAAAGAGGGCAGTGAATGTGCACAGAAAAGTACAATAAGACCCTCCAGACACAATAAGTCTCATAAAACACACCTGCAAAGAACACAACACATTAACTGAGCCACACGCGCACACAGTGAGTGAACATCCTCAGCTGGCACATACAGTCACACATGTGCACAGGTGTGGCAGGTCCATTTTGTTTTCACTAACCCCCACAGCCCTTTGCACAATCCCCAGCAAATAGGACTGATGTTAAAGGGCAGATATAGGTGTACAATTTCTTGTTTGGCTTTGTGAAAACATGGTGTGATGGCATTGAGAAATTGTATTGGGAATAAATGCATCACCCCTGTTTGGGAGGGATGCCTCATCATAAGCCATCAACCTGTATATGTGTTTGTGTGTGTGTGTGTGTGTGTGTGTGTGTGTGTGTGTGTGTGAGTGTGTGTGTGGAGAGAGGAGGAGATGAGAGAGATGGAATATCTAAAAGGGGTTAAGTGCCAGGGTTACCCATCCAAGGAGCATTAAATGAAGGCTCTCACTTTGATGGACACCGGCACCGGGATCCCTGATGTCCCAAAATATTAGGTTTCTCTTCTAATAATGTTGGAAATATTGCCTACTGTCATGATTAATCTGGCTGGCTGCTGGGCCTGATTGCAGGTGACGCGGTCACAGCACAGTGCCTGTGTTAGTTTCCACACACCGTCAGCTTCGCTCCACACAGAGCCGCAGCCAGGAGCAGGGCTGATAGCAGCCATCGCAGCTGCCACTAATGTAATGTGACAGCAGAGAAGGAAACCTTTATTTTAATTCAAACAACAAAAGCCAAACAGCCAAACTTATCTGCGTGCCCAACATTTTCCCTCCAACATGATGAGTTCTTTTCTTCTTCCCTCCACCAAAGTCCTTTTGCTCTTTTCCATTTCCTCCCCTCCTGTCTTCATTGGGCAAGGTAAATCTTGTGTAAACCAGTTCATACTGGAACGGTATCTGGCAAGGCAGGAGAGAAAAAGAGAGATGAAGAGCGGGTGCAGTAAAGTGGAGGTATTTGCAGATGTGGAGGAAGGCACAAAAACATTTGTCAAATCAAAGGCTTGAATTATTGCACATAGTCGGGTCAGTTTCACATGCCACTTAGAGGTCCCATTGTCCTGACGTTGAACAAGACCCTCTTTATGTGATAGGCTTGAAAAACAACGTTGGCCCTCCTCATAATCAAATCTGTAGATCCCAACAGGCCAGCAGGCCCTGCCACTAGGAATTCTTTGCATTGGCCATGGTCAGGACGTGCTGTTTGGCCTCAACAATGGCAACATTGATTTTAGCGCCATGAGAATTTTGGTTGAGCTGTAAAAACTGGGACCGGGGGGGAAACACCGATCTTTGCCTTTCCCAGGAGGGTGTGTGTGTGTGTGTGTGTGCGTGGAGCCGCGGGGGGAAGGTGAGTCACTCGTAGGCTCCGAGGCTCTGACCCACTGGACCTCTAGCCTAATTCAATCAGACCAAGCACCATTAGCCTACCATTATCAGACATTATCTCCCAGGCTACGCAGGACAGTTGCACCGTGCCAGCGCTGAGGGGGAAAAAAAGAACGATACACACACACACACACACACACACACACACACACACACACACTTCCTGTCCTCACTTTGCTTCCTTTTGCACGCCTATGCACCACAATTGGAGGCTAATTGCCTCGCCACAATCAGGCCTTGTTTACACGCATCATTTTGAGAGAGTACAAGCCGGTGTTTTGGGAGAACTGATGTTACATTGATGTCTTGTTGCTATGGGGCTGGGGCTAAGGCCACGGCATAAAGGCATGACCTTCCTGTTTGGCTGCATAGTAACTTACTGAGTTGATACAAATTACCCTGCTTTTCGATCTACCAATTTAGCCGCTACTTACTGGGCAGGGGTCAAACCGAGCTCTTTCATGTGGGGCGTCTTTTGAAGTGGCTGCAGACTACTGTGAGACTTTAGCACCAAGCTTCTTGATGCAGGGGGTGGGGGGTAGAAAAGGGAGGAGAGCGCTGAACAATAGGCCCCCCTTAGAAAAGCCTCTAAATCTTAGTGGCGAACTTCAAAAGAGCCCCCGGTGTCAAAGCCTGTGTTGTGGCTGGAGCTGGACACGCTGTTTTGCTGGATATAAATGTTTTATTAGAGGGCACACCTCCTCAGGCTCACCCTGTCACTGTCAGAGGTAGGAGGAACAAGGGGACACTGTGTGCCCCTGAGAGCGACATCAAACATAATGGGCTTTGCATGCATGTACACAGCCAACAAAAAGTTATTCATCAAACACTATAATATGTTGACTTTTTTTTTTTTACAACGTTTCTCCTGAACTGCTTCTACCCTACAAAGGGGAACCTTATACTAAATACTAAATCAGTATTTTTCCAAATATCAAAAACTGCAGCTAACAAATAAAATGCCTTAAAATGGTCATTTGCCACATGCTCACGCTGATGATTTGGGTATGTCATATACAGCATCACGTTGCCAGACAAATATCACAATTTGCTAAAAGTATACATAATTCATCACCAATCAGTCTTGCCTCCCCATGCTGACTCCCATGTTATCCCACAGAAGATAGATGTGGGAGCAGAGCCCTTTGAGATCCAGATGGTACATTCCCAACAATAAGGTTTAGGCTTCCATTGGAAAATGATCCTTTTCCTGCGTGCAACACCAATGTATCATCGTCAGCCATTAATGAGACGACGCCACAGAATGAAAATCTCAAAAAATACATCTTCTCTCTGTCTCTAGTGTTTCTTTATCTTGGTTCAAATTAAAAGCAAATGCCTCACCTTTGCTGGCCTGTGAATCATGTAACAATGCACATTAATGCATATCTTTAAAGAATATGACAGGAAATCAAGTTATAGCACAAACTTATGGGATATTTGTGTGCCATGTGACGTTTACAATAACATTATTTTTCACCGTACAAATATAATAAGCGGGGAAAGAATGTGAAGCATTTGATTATGATTTTTATCAGCTTATGTCCCATTAAAAACTGTGTTGTCCTTTCTGTTTGCTGCATTATTGGCTGGTTGACCCTGTTTTCCTTTTCCCCAAGCTTTGATACTGTTGATCAGAAACTAACTTGGCTTCTTTTCTGTGTCTAATTTTTCCTTTTATCGAATTATATCACATGATGATATAGCCATTCCAAAAATCTCTCTACATACTGCATCTACAGCCAGTAAATTTCAGCAGCTCTTTAAGTCAGCAGAAGTGTTTGGAAATTTCAAATCTTGCTCTCTTTTCAGAGGGCCTCCTTTGACCCCTATTATGCATTCTGGACTTAACGTCAAAGAGCGGGGAAGAGATTTAATTTGTTGACGATTGCCACCGATCTGCTTTAAACGGCTTTTAATTGATAATGGCAAGGGAGAGCGGTGAACTTTAAATAGACATTCTAATTATCGGCTTTAAGAAGCAGGGGCTTTTTGGGAAATGTTATGGCATTTGGAATGGGATTAATGGGCGAGTGAGGCGCTGGCCACCCCGCAGCTAAATGACATTAAAGAGGGAGATGAGTGGTGCTGCTGAAGGGAGCAAACCCACTAGTCACAGGAGCCAGGGCGCCCACTGCCTTGGGCACACACACCGTGGGGTAATGTGAGGGGGAGGGGGAGGAGGAAGAGGAGGAGGAGGGGATATTACATTATCTAGCCCTCCTAGACTTCACCCCTCATGGATACAGACTCTGATACAGTTAGGGCCATTCTTCACATATGCAGATGAACAAAACCCATTTATGACTACTCTCTGACTTGAAACTGGCTAGATACTTGTAGATATTGTTGCATAAAGAGTCATCCAACCTAAAATAGGCAAAATATGTTGTTTGCCTCCCAAAACAACCCATTTAAGTGTTTTCTGATCAGATGCCCTGATCAGCAGGACAACACTGTCAATGCCAAAATTGTAACAAATCACCATGACCAAAACAGTTCATATGACCATATTTTCATCCAGTATCATGAGGTTGGTTGGTTTGGTGAGCGTCAGGAAAAGATTATGGAGTGGGGTTAAATAACGTCTTTATGACGAAGGTTAGGGAGCCGTCCATTATACAGCGTAGTTTACGGTTCAGGTTAAGGTTCAGGGTTCAGTATATAGGTAGTCAGACTGACAAAGCCTGGACAAACACACAGAGCGACGTGAGGAAACAATGGCTGGAACGCAAGAGAAACAATGGTACTAAGACGAACAGGCTCAGAATTGAAAGAGCACAGAGACTAGAGGAGAGGAAACAGTTAGACACAGGTGAAACACATTAAAGAAGAGCAGGTGATCACACTGATGTTGAACATATGAGGGCAGGAAGTGAAGTATCTGAAACAAGACAAGAGGGGAGTATAACAAAATAATACAGGAAACGATGAAGGAAACACAAGGAGCAGACACGGCAGAACGGCATGTGGCACCTTCATAATTGTGGTTAAAAGAAACCACGTCAGAGTCTGCCTTCTGATCATTTGTTAAAGCTGCCATAAAATAATTTTAAATTTAAACAAATGTATTTTTTTGGTAAAATGACATGAGAAAGGGAATGACAGGGAATAACCAGGGGCCCTTCAAAGTCAGTTAGACACAACTCATGTTGTCATATGCTCACTCCTTGTTATGCTCCTTTATATGTGCCTCTTTTGGGGTTATGTATGTATGCATGTTTGAACTGCATGTTTACTATGTATTTCACAGTAAATCTACAGTACTCCCTCTCTAGTTTTCAGTTAAGTTAACTCTATCAACTTGAAATTATTTTTGACATTTCTTAATTGTATTTGATATTTTGATATAATACACAGACAGCACAGGCTTTATTATCAGTAGTCCAACCGGCTAAGAGCAGAAGCTAAAAAATGTGTTACTTAACAAGTCTGACTCAATAAGGTCTTAATACACATCTCAAGCACCATAATAGCCCTAACTAATTCAGCCTGGCTGGCCCTCAGTGGGTCTCAGCGGTCTTGCTGGGTGTTCCAGACAGAGATCCCAGTCCCCTGTGGTCTCAGACTAGAGGCCCTGGGTCTGCAGAGGCTGGAGGCCGACTGACAGCGCTGATGGATCAGCTGCAGGCCAACTATAGGGGATTGAGTCTGGGCCTCAGGGTTAAGAATGAGGCATTCTGGTGGGATTGACAGTAGACCATGCTGAAAGACTCAGGTGAGATGGAATCATATGTATATATGAATATATGCAGCTCCAGAGACAGTACAACACATACATTTCACAAGTAAAGACAGAAAAAGAAACACATATGGGCAGTAGGGAGTGTGAGTGTCACGTGATCTCAGCCAATATGATCAGGATTCATAAGGATAGATTAGTGTCTCTGAACTTGACGCCCTCTTGTTATTCCAGTCAGTTCCTCTTGAGTGCCTAAAGATTTTGACTTTTTTAATGTCAGGAAACATAAATTACATTTCTTTTGATTCAAAATGATTCGATAGAAAGGTTAACAAAAAAGGTAGAAAAAAGGGAGGATGTGCACATCCACAGTTCTTTTCAGGATGATAGACTGAGGGCACAAAATGTACCAAGAAAAAAGTAAAGAATAGGTGAGATTGAAAATTCATTTTTTCATCTTTTTTTGAAGATATGTAATGTTTATTTTTGTAGGGACAAGTATAGCTATGGCAAGAACCAATGTGCATACCATAACATTTATAGCCTAAGCTAGTTTGTCGATACATGGACCATTAAAATAAACAAAACTCTTTGATTGTGAAAACCACACCTTTTAACCAGAGGTAATCCTATCATACCACATACTGAAATAGAACCAACAGGGGTCATTTGAAGAAGGCCCAAACTGTGTTAAGAACCTGATTTGGCCTGTGGACTTCACTTTGGTTGGCCCTAGGCTAGAGGATGAGACCTGGGGAGAGTTGAGATGAGGCTGTCACACTTCCCATAGATCAGTCATTATCACTAATCCAGTCACAGCACTGGGATCACCAACAGGCCCATTCATCTAGAACCGTCATTAAAGAGCTAAATGAGAGCTGCCTCTGCTAATGAGGTAATGAGAATTTCTGTGCAAGTGTGTGTGTGTGTGTGTATGTGTGTATGTGTGTGAAAGAGAGAGAGAGAGAGAGAGAGAGTGCAGACAGAGGGGGAAAGACGGGAGGGAAGAAGCTGAAAGGACAGAGACACATTTAAAATCAGCTAAGAAACTATAAGCTGGTGCATTAGAACAGAGACAGATGGACATAGACTGGCAGGTAAAGAGACAGACAACAAGACAGACAGATGACAGACACACACACACACACACACACACACACCCATCTGAACCATCTTGGCATGTGTGCGAATCAATTTGCAGCTCTCCCATCAGAGGAGCCATATCACTCACCCGTCTCACCCAGTTCTGTTTACTGCTCTCCCTCGCCACACGTAAACAAAAGCCAGAGTTGTACTTGTTCACAATCGCTCTTTAATTTGATGCAGCCTCGGATGCATGTATGCAGCTGTTTTCTTCTGTTAATTGCAATACCACCAGGGTAAACATTATTGTCCTCTCAGTTATACTCCAGCCCAAAACAAAGCACGGCTGAGGCTGTGTGAAGTGGGGATGTCGTGCTTCGCTGTGTGACATAAATCAATTATTTATCCCTATGAAGCTTCAAAATATTTATCTTGCCTCATGGTATACAAGGCCAAGGCCTCAGAAAACAAATAGACATTTGTATCAAAGGCGCACGGGTCTAAACAGCAAAGAGGAAAGGCAATGTATGACCACCCGTTCAGTGAGAGAAGTTTGGGAAAAGCCTGTCATTGATTGGCAAATGCACATCAGACATATTACAGGCCCATATACAGTCTGTGGCACTGACATCACACAGAGGCAAGATAAAGCAAAACAGAGACCCTGCATGATCGACTTCTCATGTTACATCAGGGGTCCTTATTTTTATGATCCAGTTCTAATTAGATTCTTCTTCTGCTTCTTAAAGCCAATTAGCACAATAACACATCAGTTCAAAGTGTACTGGAAGATATGATCAGCCGAAACACGACCAGGGGTGGTCGGAGACACATGTGGTCACATTAAGACCAAAAGACAGATGAGATGCCATATGGATCAACTATGTAAACAGTAATAACGTATTGTAAATATCCAGTTAGGAGACACATACACACAAATCAAACTGTTTGCAAGCTGCTCAAACTGTAACACTCATGTCAAAATTGATTCAAAACACATCATGGAGGGAAAATGAGTGTGTCTCTCATCCTTTATGTTGATTATTGTTTGCAAAAAAGTTGCACTCATTAGTTTTTGTTTTTTTTGTTTTTTTTTTTTTTTTGGAAACAGTTCAGCTCCACTTTCCTGGTCACGAACATATGATTAAGGTGTGGTTGAGGTTAGGCAGCTGGGCTATTTGGTTGATTTACAGTTAGGGAAAGGCTGTTTACTGTGTAAGGAATATGAAAGTCACACGTCTTCTTAACATTAAACTGCAGATTAACATATCTGGTTGAAGACAGAGCTGCAGGTGAGCAGATTTAGTTTTCAGTTAATCCTGTACTAACTCACTGTTCCTCTCCATGGCAGCACAATGCAGAACTTTCACTATAAAAGGCTGCGTGAATATGAACATAGCATGCATTTGCAAACAGATTAGACTCTCATCATTTTGCTCATTGGGCTCTTGTCATAAAAATAATTCAGATATGATGAGTGGTGAGAAGTCACTATGTACATTTACTCAAGTATAATATTTTAGTAGATATTTGATGTACTTGAACCTTACTCGAATAATACTGTCGACATGAACACACAGAAACACACACTGTGGCTCTCTTTGGGCTGAAGGACTTCTCAGTATGTCACACATGATGCTCTGGGGAATACAAACACGGGCTGCAGCTGGACTGCTGTAGCTATCCTGCCGTGTTGAAGAGAGTTGTTTAAGACAAGGGGAGAGTAAACAGCCTGTTGAGAGTGTAATGACAATGAACTTCTCTCAGTCTGTCCCACTAATCCAGGGATCAAACCCACACAGCATAATGAACTCATCTCTCCCTCTCTCTCTCTCTCTGTGAAGCATTGATAACTAATTTGTTTGCAGAGACACACATATGCAAACATACACTGTATAGCCGACCAAGCACTTTCATTTCCCAGAGAACAAACTTGGAATCACTGCCTGAGCTACCAGTTCCACCTACTAAACAAATTCTCCAAGTGGATAAATTGATTTCTGCAGGAGAGTTGCTGCACAATTGACATTAAAACAATGGAAACAAAGGGTCTAAGGACAGATTGTGCCATATGCATATTTGTTCCCTGCACCTCCCGACCTTGCTTATTGTACTGCTTACTATATTTGTACACTGAAGAATTCTAGGGTTACTGCAGCTTATACTAACTTGGTTGCTGAGGAATATATAAACACACTGAGCATCAGTGACCATGCACCTCCATCCCTTCATCTGCCTCCTGTCATCTCACATATAAGTCTTAGCCCATACGAGGGGTGGAGGGGTGTGACCTGGTGCCTCATTACAATGCTAAGTGTTTACAAATTGTTTTGGTCCTCTGCTTGTGGGGGTTGTAGCACGCGGTCCGGACGGGCTGCCATGTCAAGGCTGTTGATCTCCGCATGACACGCCGCCCTTATGGTGTTGCACATGGCCGTCCATTAATAAACAAATGAAGGGCTCACCCTGGAGGTCAGGGGAGCTCAGCTGGCCCATTTGCCACGGCGATCTCTCGACTCACGGGGATCCAAAATGGCCACCCGCCGCGTCTGCCTGTCAGACGGCTTCTAACCTTGTCTTTGGTGATGGGCAGGAGGGCAAGAGAGGGGAAAGATAGAGAGGGAGAGTGGGGGGTGTTAGGGTGGGGACACACAAAGCAAGTTGCCCTCCCTCCCTCCCCGTCGCTGATTAGTGTGAGTGACAAAGTGGAGCAGAGAGTCCACTCAGGCCTTCATAATAAATCTATCAGGGAGTAATAGAATTCCATCAATCCTCACTCCTCAGTCTCCCTGCCCTCCCTCCTGCTCCCCACCCCTCGGGGGGTCACCGTGTCGGGGTGTGTGTCTGTGTGGTGCTGGTGGTGGGAATGTGGGGAGGTAGTGCAAGGGGGGGGGGGGTTCCAATCCTTTGGGATTGTACAACTGTTATTATTCAATTACGCTCCCTTTTCTTCTCAGTTAAAAGACCATGATATCATTATCACTTAATGAATATATATAATTGGATCTTGGCTGCCGCTTCCCCCTGGTCTGATGAATACCACTCACTATTCATTCGGCCCCTGCTCATCCTCCTCTACATCGCATCCATTACAGCAGACTGTGGAGCTGGAGATGATGATGATGATGATGATAATGATGATGATGATGTTGTCAATAGAAGGAATTTGAAATGATCTCTGTATTCGCTCAATGTTTAGTTAAATGAAAAGCACGTTAAACATGAAAGTTGGGAGTTTTCTTTTTTTAACCAAGTTGCGCAGTAATTTTTTTAAACAACCTAAGAGAGAGGACAATCAAAAAAAGAAGAAAAGAAACATAAAGAGCGAGAACCGGAGAGAGATCAGATGCTAAAATGACTTTTCAAGTGGATCAATAAAAATGAGAAAGAGACTGGATTCAGGTTTCTTTGCTCTCCATGCATCACCAAACTAATTTTATCTTAATGAACAAAGATTTTATTGCTCAAACAACACCTGCATTCTACATGCAAGTATTGCAATTTCCATGTTTTGTTTAATAACCCCATGATAATTTACTGTGCAATCGTTTGCAGAAACTCATTAAATCCACAGATAGGATCTAGATTTCATCTCCCTCTCCATGATGGTTGCGCATGAAGAAATTGTTTGGGAAAATCCTGCAGCATTAATGCAGAATAGATGGAGGATGGAGAGATTTCTACAACATCATGGATTGGTCCCATTTAAATGTGTCTCCTGGTTGGCGTGAGTGTGGACAAACTCCCAGAGGACATTAAGAGAAGGAGGGGGGGGCTTGATAGCCACACTCGTGACAGTCATGGCCATCAATACCCTTTCAATCTGCCAGGAAACAATGAGAGAGGGGAATAAAGACGGTGATGAGCAACACTAAAAACATTGATTCAGCATTTGTCCACTTCATTTGAAGTGAGACAAGGGGGCAACAGGGAAGGGAGGGTTGGGGGTCTTTGAAGAGGCAAAATCGGGGAGTGTTTAGCCTCCTCCCATTCAGATGTCGCCCTCTTGTTGGAAACCAAAAGCAACCGTCCCTCCCCTCCGCATTGTTGGGGGTAAATGTGGCATGGCAGGGGCCGAGCATGTCTATGTAAATCAGACACGGAGAGAGTGTGCAAGGCGGGTGGGAGTGTGTGCATGTGTGTGGGGCCACGTTCGTCTGTAGGAGAGATCCACACGTACGTGGAGGGGTACGGGGCGTACATCGTCATTAATCCTGCTTAAAGAAGACAGTGTTGGCAGAGTGGCAGCGCCCCAATCCAGCTGCTCCCCCCACAGAGACACTTCAGACACCCTATCTGACTCTCCCGTCACCCCCCCAACACACACACACACACACACCACCTTCTCACCCTTTCATCCCCATCGACTCAACCATCTCTACCTTCGCCCCCCCCACCAGTTTCCCATCACTTTCCCCCCTCTTCACCGCCCAAAACCCAGAACCCCACTCTCACTCACTCACCCATCCCTGCCATACATCACTCCAAATTAAATTTACATTAGGCCCTCCTCTATCAAAGAAGCCAAAAGAGGGGCAGAGAGGGAATGAGATCGAGGGGCTGACATCATTACCCGGCAGCAGAGCACATGACCGTCATCTATTAAACCCTTTTATACACATGTCTCAGGATTTTACCAAAGTTCATGCATACCTAAGTGCAAGTTTGTGTTAAAAATTAAAAGCTCTTTTAGGAGGACAAAGGAGTTTCTGAACTGTTGACTTTGAGAGGGGCTTTATTACCCCCAACCATGGATGTCTGGCATCGCTGTGGACAGCCCCCCGTCCCTTCCTCTCTCCTCTCAGTTTTTTTTCTCTTCCTCCTACCTCCGGCTCCTGCTGCCTCTTCTCCCATTATTTGGCAGTGTTGGGTCGACTGTCTGAATATTAGTAAGAACATCCCTGCTACAGTAAAATACTGGATCTGAGCTAAAGCACAACAGTAGCTCTGTAGGCTTGTGTCTGTTTATGATGGGACATTGTGGGTTTGAATCAGGCCCCTGTCAACCACTGCGTGTAATCCTCCTTGCATGCATGTTTTACAAAACCCCTCAATCCATGTGACTGAGACAAGGGTATTTACATAAGATGTAAATATATAAAAATCGAAGCTACAAAATATTGAACAAAGTTGTATTTTTATATTTGCAGAAATCTGTGTTTCATGTTATTCCAGTCTTAAAAGTGATGTGTTTAGCTGTGCTGTGCCCAACAGAATTACTATTGACTCCTGTTTGAGAAACAGCTACTGTGCTCAGCTGTGTCAGGAAATTACTTTTCCTTTTCTAAAAATTAAACTCAGCACTTGGGACCCTTTTCTAAGCTTGTACCATGCATCTTCAAGCAGGAACCGACAGGCTTGGGACTAAGGGCCTCAAGCTTGAGATGTTGTAAAGTATTCATAGGGTGGACTAACATGTTTTGGTCTTTCATGGGATTTATTGATTGTAAGAAAAATAGAGTGTCACCAGCCTTATCCTTTAACAAGCCTAAACCTTCAAAAGCTACGTGAGGTTTAAATAAAAGCAGTCCCTCGAGAACTATAAACAATCAGATACATATGTTGAGATTTGATACCCAGAGTATTCTGTCATTTCATCATGTTTTTATGTTGCTGCATTTTAGTGTTGTGTTGCCATTATGACAATTGTTGCATTGTGTTGTGTTATTGATGTAACATATGGTGCCTGTGCAGTACCCTCATGTATTGTGTTGTGTTGTTTTATCCTGTGCCATATTGTATTCTGCTACGTCACATTGTCTTGTCGTGTCCTGTTGTGTCAGATTGGGTTGTACAATGTCATGTTGCATTATACTGCAGCGTGTCGTGTTGTGCTCTCTCCTCTCAGCCTGTATCAGTGATGTATTAGGACAGAGTGTTACCTCCCCTCACCGTTGGGGATATATTTGCATTGGAGCGTCTGAAAGCAGCTGGAGTGAACCAGCTCAGTAAAGGCACCTGAGTGCTCAGCGCTTACTCTTTAATTGCTTCATTATCGTCTGTGCTAATCCCTCTCCAATTTCGACACTCTCATTTTCCACACTAATTTGTCCTGGTCCCTCTCCGGCTCTCTCCTCTCACAGTCCGCAGCGCTATGGCACCTATTTGCTTTCCAAGGCAATGATAACAATTAATGCAGCAGTCGGCGGCGCTTGTTTCATATAAACCTGTTTTAGCCGACTAAACAAGGGGCTGCTGATAAACAGACTCCGGAGCCAAGGCGCAGAGCTTCACAGCACCATTTGTCTCTCTAATTATGCTTTAATTACAACTGTGTATGCTAATACACTAAACATTTGCATAGAACATTCCCACAACTTTCTGCTTTCTCTTTAGGAGTGCTGCAGAAGGAGGGGAGAACAATAGCACTGGTGCTTATTGAAAGAGGCCTTCACTGTGTTAAATTACATATGGGAATTGTTTAGAATTAAAAACAATGCCACAGTGCTCTCTGACAAACTGTTTATTTTATATTGTTAGGTAACAGCAAACAAAGTCGGAGTGATTATAGAATTAGGTGGAAATTCATTTCTTAAATGCAAAACACTGAATTACTTTTTTACAATAACTTCAATGATTAAAAATGATCTTGACAAAGGTGCATGGGGATGTTTACTCAAAATATCCTCTTGAATATCCTCTGTGTTTTATTCACTGTAGGTGTCATGAGAGTATGCTATCTGGACATCTAACACGTATGTAGGAAGATGTACTTTCTGAAAAAGGCAATAAGGTGGACGATGTGGCCAGGTGTGAAAATAACTCACTGTTGAATAATAATACAATAATTCACACAATAATAATGACCTTGGTCACTTTTTGTCTGTATAACCAAGGACAACACCATGGAGTTGCCTTTAAAAAGTGACTGTCAAGATATCAAGCTTTTATCCTAATTCAAGCCTACAAAGACAAGCGAAAGATGCACCATGAAGTTGTTGGAGAAAGATCAGGGAGGTAGCTCACCATATATACAGACATGTTTGCCTCATGAGATAGCAACCAGTGAGCTAATGTTGCTCTTGACATTTCATTTACCAGGCAATTTGCACCTGAAAGACTTAAACCATCAATAGAATCCATCTGCTGAGGAAGATCATGTGATATGATCAGAAGCTTCAGAGCAGCTACTAAATGGACCTTGGGTTGAGACTGTTTTTTATTTGTGGTTTGTACACTTTGTGGTCTTAGTTTTATAGTATGTAGTCTTCCCTCTTTCATTCTGTTCTGTTCCTTTGACTTCATTGTTCTCCACACTTTGCTCTGGTGAGGCGTTCAGCCACACACCTAACTTAACTACATGTCATTGAGTCATTAACATACAAATGACCTGCAGTTATCCTGTGATCGGGGGCCCCAAATGCCACCAAATGCTAAGGAACCACCATTTACAGAAAAACCCAGCTAGCTCTGGTAAGTAATTCCTCACCAAGTCATTTTGGCTAAAATTAAAACCTTTAATTGGCCATTAGGAGATTTCCCTAGGACAGTTAAGGTTAGTGGTAGAGGTGATGATAATGATAGTGGTGGCAGAGGGGGCATCTGAGAGAGGAAACAGACACATATTCACTTTCAGTGGTGGTAAATATAACACATAGCTCACTCTATTGTAAATGAGATGGTGAACTTTCTCTATAGGATGATCTCATAGCCACCGACTGACTCAGTCCACCCTCAACGACACTGTCACATGACTGTTTCTGTCACTGTTTCTGGGAAGACTGTACTATATGTACATGACAGTCATGTAGCTCACAACTTACAGGAAATGAAGTGATGATTTAATTCAAAATAATTCTCCTTTTTTAATTCAGAAGATTTAAAAAATAGCATTCATGACAGAAATTATTAGCTGCTTTTATGGATTGACAAAACAAACTCATCCCAGGGTCCATTTAGTAGCTATTCCAGGGCTTTCAATCAGTTAACATAACCTTCTTCAGAAAATGAAATTTTCCCATTTACCAATATCACAATGAAATGATTGTCAGTTATTTGAATATTTAGAAACTCAGTACATTTTCACTGTTGCACACAATGCAGACCTGTCCAAGCTGTGTGGTTCATTAGCACCGAAATTCATGCAGTTTTAATAAATATAAATGTGTGAGTCTGAGTCAGCCCCGCCTGCTATTGACACCAAAATCGATTGCTATCAGAAAAATCAAAAACAAATCTTTCCTTCACATTCTGCCTCATGCACTGTCTTTTATTACATTTTTGGCAACCGTTCCTCACACACACAACACTCAATGGGACATTGTGTGTGACAGCTGGATCAATATATATTTGGTGACCTAACCCCTCTGTCTGTCCAAGCAGGAAATCTAACAGCGATGAAGTATTTCATCTGGACCGAGCCATAACCTCTGACCCCGACTGCAGAAAAGGCCTCTTCTCTCTACAGGGCACAAAGCTCTACAGCAGTAAACACTGACTGGAAGTTGTTGCACATTTTTCACAATGTTGACGGCAACTGACGCCTACTTCTTGCTCTCTTGGTCTTTGGCTTTTGTACTGTCAGAAACCTACTGCGCATATCATTCATTGCCCTAATACAGAGATTCAGGTTCAAATTTATGTTTGTCAGAGGTTTTCAGCAGGATTAAATGTAATACAACTGCAGCAGACTGACAGTTTGATAATCGTCATTTTAAAAAACACTACCTTGGTTTTTGGTCCATTATACAGTTTGGATGTGTCAGTATTGTAGCCTGAAGTCTATCAGATTTGTAGTTATGGATCTGTAAAGTTATGGAAAGAAGCAGAGCACACAATATTGAGAAATGGAGAGGTGTGAAAGTTGTGCAGCTAGCTGTTCAAACTCAAGGAGGAATGGTATAATCATTGATAATAAGTGGAACTGTAAATAATTGCTGTTAGGTGTGGAGTTGCAGCTAGCAAAAGTTAAAGTAGGTCTTCTACTTTGGCTTCATCTCTCGATTCTGTCATCCAAATTGAGACAGCAGGACCGAGGAGGACAAGACAAAATCAACAGTGAAAACAGAACAAATAATATTTCCCTCGCACATCATCTATCTGACAGAAGGCAGCAAAAGGAAAGGAGAAAAGGGAGAGAAAACAGGAAAAATCTTGTCCTGCCCGCCAATCTTTCATTTGCTCTGTGCTCATCCATCCTGGGTGCACCTCTTAATTTGGTCCTGCCACAGACTGGGCAACAGAGACCTTCAGCCATTGGAAACAAATGATCTGGCCAGGGAGGGGCAACAACTCATGGCCAGCGTTGCAACACTACTCAGCTGCTGGCGTTTACTTTGTATTGTAGGAGTGGGTTTGAAACCTCTGGGTTTCCTTGTTTTCAAGAGAATTTCTCCTATGTTTCAAGATGGGTTTTCTATGACATGTTCTTGTTTTGTTGTCTAACGTTACTTACGACATAGTATCATGGAGGACTGTTTGTTTGTTTGTTTGCTTGTTTGTTTGTTTCGAATACAATCTGTAACCCCACAAATTGTAGTTACATAATAAAATTATATTGGACTTGGAGAAACGCCTGAAGCTAGTTAGCCGAGCATGCTAACGTTAGTGGATTAAGAAAGACTCTTCTGTTCACTCATGGACTCGCCTCTTTGGTCAAGATGTTTTGCCACTTTTGCATCATATTGTTTGAAATGTAACTACGAGCAGCAGACTTGTGTCGACGTCAGAATTTCAGGCAATAAGAATATTTCTAACTTCATTAGTGGTTACCTTGGCGAAAACCACCAAGTCACAACATCAGGTGTTTTTCCTGTTCTTCCAACATTGTCTGACAACAGAATTTGTCTGAACTTCTAGGGTTTATGGGAAAGCTTATATGAAGCAAAATATATAACATACTGTTTAGGAAGACTATATCTATATCCATGAAAAAAAAGTTATGTAATTGTGCAATCAAGTACTGAGAGTTGACAGTACTGTGTGACAGATTAGGCGTCCTAGATTCAGGTGAGATTTTTTACAAAGGTGCATGGGCACAGCATCAGAAATATTTGACTGACAGCCAGAGCTATCAATGACACTTAACCTAAATCATTCAAATTTATGATGAAAAATGACTGATTTAATTGTGGTAAATCCCATGTGTTTTGGCTGATATCACAGTCTGACAGAAACAAAGAAGAGAAGAGAAAGGCCCTACTCAAGACATTTACAGTAAGTTCTGTGTATTGTAGTGAAGTGCAGGGTGGCCACATGGTGACATTTGTGACTCTATCGATGTCAACCTAATTTTACAGTGAAACCAGAAGCCTTGTGTCATCCTCATGTGAGAGTTGAGTAAGAGGCCTAGAATACACTGGGGAGATGATACCACACTCATATGTGCACACACACACAGAAACACACACTAACACAGGCACACACACTGAAAAAAAGGAAAATCAAAACACAGATGCTTGCATGGTGTTAAGGTACAAATCTGACAGTTTTACACAAGGTGCAGAAGAACTACATGGTGCACACAAACACATACGGATATTTGGTGGCGGATATTTCTCCTGGGATTACAGTGGTGCAGATCATGACACACACCAGACGGACACGACTGATCTGTGAACTTTGTGACACTGAGGGATCATGGGACAGATGCCAACTGAATGGACCACGTCAGTGCAACCACTGTGAGGACATATGAGTCCCCAGTGGACTTCTTCTTTAAGTGAACAGGACATTAGTGATGTTACAAGGAGGCAGATAGCTCCTCGGCCTTACATCTATTCTATAGTAGTGCTGCTCAGCTAATTCCTGTTTTGAATGACACAGCAGTGTGGCAAAGGGACAGCAAAAAACTGGTTGTTCGCCGGTCCACCGCTTGGTCCAGGCTGAAACAACAACTACTTAAAGTCATGATCACCAGAACATAAACCCCAGTAAATATGATTATCATCTCACTTTTCCTGTTGACGTGAATACCTCAATAACTACTTGAGGGATTATCATAAACTTTCATACACACACACACAAACCTAGGTGATCCTTAAGCATTATCATCAGACTCTGCTGCACTTTGTTTGGTGCTAATTAGCTAATGTTAGCATGCTAACATTAGTTAATGTTAGCAGGATGATGATGAACACATTAAACATTATACCTCCTGAAAATCAGCACGTTAGCATTGCCATTGTGCTGATGTTAGCGTTTAGCTCAAAGGACTGTTGTGCCTAAGTAAGGCCTCGTGAAGTTTTAATTTCAACTTGAAATTACATTTAGTGTTATGTGAATTGAGTTACATAACTGTTTTTGTCAAAAAAGGCTGTAAACACAGAATAGAGAAATAAAACTGTCCTCTGAAACTTTGGTGTTTTTGTAGCCTTTAGCAGCTGGTATTTGATTCCTCTAAACTTAGCCTCAGTCAGTATAATGACATTTACTTTACTGCTTGGCCAGTGATAAATAAGTTGGGTCCTAAATTTAATACATTATTGTAAAATGCCACTGATCTGCAAACACAACTGGCTGCCCATCATGTGAGATGATAATGGTCAGCCACAGCCGCTCACCTCTCAGATGCTACGTTGCCACTGCAAAGATAATTAGATTGTATTAGAGTTGTGTTTGGACTGCTGCAGCAGCAGCAGTGGCAGCATATAGAGGAATTCCTGTCAGATGACTTCTGTTTCAGACAAATACAATTTAAGGTAACTGGAGGCATCTTTCAAATAAATCAAATGTTTACAGAGTGATTAATGAGCTAAATTGAGGGGAATCTCGGGACAATAACCAGGGGTCATGGACGTTTACGCACAATGGGTCCACTGTACACAACGCTGTGAAGGTTTGGGAAGTAGCCTGTGGATGTTTGATGTAGGTCAACAACAATTTACAGAAGTGAAGGACATTTTTTTCTGGCTAAATACAGTAAATGAACAGAATTAAACTCTTGCTTTGACTCTGAAATACTTAGTGCTCTTATATAGGCTGAGTACAGCATGGTCATTTTTTTTTGTGATGGACTCAACACTGTGTGATTTTGTGTAATTGATTATCTGAGCACTGATTTTACTGCGAACACATTTTCAAGATGGAGTGACCCCAAAAGCTCAGCACACTGTGACTGAAAAAAAAGACAAACTCAATAGCTCACTTAGTGAAGAGCAGTAAAGTGAGATTTTGGAAGCTTAGTTATCATCATCATTTTGCATCATCACTGTGTTATGGTAATTTGCAATGACAATTATTTACTCTGTGACTTCACATAATACGGGCTATGTTGGCCTGTGCATGATCTTCACAATGCAATAACATCTGAATCAAGCAATTGAGAATTTTTTATTAAAATACACTTAAATCATTAGCTTAGTAGTCAACTTCAGCACATTTCTGAATTTGGTTGTGTTGTTTGGATTTGCAGTGTGTTTCTTATGCCGCACTTGTGTTATTAAATTGACAGTTGTGTTTCTCAGTTTGCCTGTGTTTTATGTCTTTATCTTGTGTTAAAAACTGCTAGAGCTGTAGGCCCACAAAACCATACAATATCAATTCATTACATATCAAGTGACAACAGATCTTATGCTGTATCTTGATGGTATCACGGGTTTGTTTGTTGGCAGCGTTTCCCCCCCACAGTTCCCCTACTTTTATGTTTGGTAAAATCCTTTTTGCATGACTAATAAATCTATACTCTTGTGATTAAAGTAAAGGCAAGCAGAATATCATAAATCATTAACATGGTTATAATGTGATAAGCTAAACCATGGTGTGCTGGTGCAGAGATGAAGTTGTAGATATGGAATAAAAAACGTATTCATTGAGCAAACAAGAGATAAACTCATGTACGATTCCAATACAGCACTGATGAATTATCCACAGGACCACTGGTTGGCTTGAATCAGATTTTTTCTCTTTATTATTCATTGTTAATTGTTTGCTGTGGATAGAGAGCTCTCTTAGCTTCCCTCTCTTTCTATTCAGTTGACATTCCTGATGGGGAAAATCCAGAATTCCTAATGAAGTGCAAAACATTACATGTGCAGGGAGAAATTTTGGATCGCTCGCAGCTAAAGTCTCGCAGTGTTCCCGCTGCATGAATCTGCACCGATAACTCTAATGCCAAAAGAGCATGAAACAGAAATGACATTTGCTGCGAAACTTGAAATGTATGTAACTTCCTCAATATTATCCTTGACAGGCTTGCTTTGTTTCAAATGTGTGTCCAAACCATGTACACAGATGAATGACCCAGCAAAGGAATTCCTGCTGCAGCTCAATGAAATGGCTTATGCAGGGCAAATTTAATATGTAGTTTTGCCGAGACAATACGGGGGTTTGAGCAGATCTGCTGTGCCCTGGGGCTGGATGATGAAGAAGAGCAACACAGAGGAGAATGGGGCCTTTGTGAGCTCCTAGAAAGTTTGAAGGCCCCTCGCAGGATGCAGCAAAACCTGACCCAGGAGGGCCAGTCCCTGTAGAGGAAACAAGCTGGCTAATCATTATACCATTGCAACAAATACCAAAAAACTGAGCAACAGAAGTGCATGTTGAAAAATCAGCATCACTGATCTCACACAGTGATTCTACAAGCAATCAGAAAATTAGTTGAAAATCCTTTGGCTGCATTCAATTCTGTTTCAATTCTCAGCTAGAGAAATGAATGAGACTGGGCCAGAGTTGGGCACAAGAAAAGATTACATGAAGGATTTTATACACCCCCGTTTTACTGTTCATCAGAATAAAACACTAACTTGAAAATGAACATATTCAACAGTTAACTGAGCAAAGAAATGCAGCTCTCTTAGCTTCCTATAAACGGACATCCCAGTCAGAACTGTAGATAGTTTCCCTGTTAATCCACATTAGGTTACTCTAAACAGAATACATGTTGAATAACACACACTAATTTATAGGAAGGTTTTGGGCTCCCCCACGAATCCTGACATGTAAGTTGTATGTAACCAGTTGCCTCCATCTCTGGTCTGGGGAAGAATAACTTGACACGTGCACCAGAGAGTCATGTGACTGTGCCTTTGGCAGAGACAAGGTGCCGTACATGTGTTTTCAAAACTGCATGCTCATGCACATCATGATTATTATTTCATGCCCATGATAATAAAGGTCATTTATCATTTCTGCTGGCTGCAGAATAAAGTCAAAGACACTGCTGCAGAGACTCCACTTTAGTGAAATGAAATTAAAAAAGATGCTCCAAAGTCTTCAAATAAATCCAACATCTGTGTTCTTCAGTCAGTTTCACAAATCATTTGAATTCAAATGGTCACTACAGAATCACATCAGTTCATCCTGCACAGTAAAACAGGAATTTAGTGGAATCAACTAATTTTTTCTTATGAACTTAATATAAATATGTGAATGTTAATGTGAATTAACTCTTCAAACTGAGTTGCAAAGGAAGTTTGAAATTTAAATCCAATAAACAAGACAATGATTTACATAACATTCAATTTCAGTTAAGCAGAACTAGACTAGAGGAGCAACTTGCACTTTTTGACTTGACCTAAAAATGTAAGGCAGCCCCTTTGAGTCATATTTTCAGTTGGAACAACAAGTTCTACTTTACAGTGTGATGGCCGAGGGGTTTAATTGGTTGACCATGTAATTGCAATGTCCCCATTTCAAGTCTGGCTGGGGAATTTCTCTGCATCTCCGTTCCTGTCCTTTTTTCCCTTAATTTCAGGCCACATTTCTACTGTCAAATGAAAACTGTAAGAAAATTGAATCATCTCACATATTCAGTTGTTACAGACCCATAAAAATTAAGAATAGGATTAATATTCTAATGTTTGCATCTCTTATACTGGATTTGGTCAAACACCCCTTGAGTCTACGCTTGTTACCCATAATGCATCACCAAACCACCCCTAGGGAATGCTGCTCAGTGCTCATGCTGGCGCAGAATAACCAGTAGATTCTCTGATTGCATTTTAGCACATTAAGCTCTTTTGTAAACATTTGATAACATTCAAAGAAGGCGTAAGGTTGTTCCAAACGACATTAGCTCCACTAACAGGAGTCATCTGACAGGAATACGTCTAATTTCTAGTATAGATTGTTTTCATGCAGAATTCTAACATGATAATTGAATTTGCTGTTCTGAGCTGCTTTCTCAAGTCCAGTCACATGGCCCCATTAGCTGTTTAGCTTCCCCTTTGATTCTTGAGTTGTGACATTACAGGCCAAGTAGGAGCCGGCCAAATAACTATTAACTGCAGCACTTTGATGATTTTGTAACATGTTTAAATGATACAGTTGGCTCTAGTCTCCCTGAGTTCCTCCGGGGGAACAAGAAGCTTCTGGCTGGCTATTTTTGTTCACAACCAAAAGTAAAATTCAAAACTTTTTCTTCAGCTTATTTGACTGTGATAATTTACATAAACATGTGTTGCAGGGTGACATGAGTCTGCAGCTTCTGCAGCTTTGTTTCTCATCTTGAAGCTTTTGAAGGACAAGCTGTGTGGAGTTAACCTACAACTAATCCCAGCAGTGTTTGACAATATGGGATGTTATTGAAGCATACGTCCTGTGTATGTGCACACAATTGTTTTCATTACTTGTTCTAGTCAATAGATGGCACAAAACTTGGCCCTCAGCAGGACTGGAGCAGATTTCAGGACAGTGATACATACGACCCTTAAGAAAGAGAAACGATATTCCAGAGGCACAACAAGCATGGTGTTTAAAAACTAAACTGCCAATCATGATCAGAGATGAATATGTTTGAAGACACACATTTCAAGTGGGATGTTTTTGAATTTTTTTTTTTTTTTTTGCAGTTTTTTACAAAACTGGTGTATCACATTGTTTAGTTCTACAGTGAATGGTTTTGAATGGGATATCACACTTCCCTGTAATGAGGTGTATCTGTCCACAACAGAGAAGCCTCTAGAACAGTAACATTACTAATTAATAGATATAGTAGTACTCTCGGACGTGATGTTTATTTTGAGGGTAATATGTAAAAAGAACATTGACATTCCTACTATCGTAAAATTCATATAAGCTTTTTGAAATGCATCATTTGGATCATGAAAATGTACTGCACCACACACACATTTGAATCTGCCAGTTACATTACATGTAGACATGACTGACTGTGTGCAGTGCATTCAGCCAAAATCAGCTTTTCATAGAAAAATTGTCCACGCAGTAACAAAAAAAAGAGGAGACAGAAGTTCCAAAAAGAATCAATTCATTCCACATGCAAATCACAGCTTCCAGACCATGTCATTCTGTGGACAAACAGGCTAATGGCGGCAATGACGATGACGCAGGCAGTTTCTCTATGAGAATTTTGCCTGCTGTCGCTAATTTATGTTCATATTCTAGCTCACTGGTATTAGCAACGGAGGACCGGTGCTCGTCCAGTTCATCAAAACAAAACTTCATCCATATGCAAGTGAAAAACCCAGCTCTTCCTCCATCTTTCTCTTTGGCTTCCATTTACAGCATCAGGGGTGTCAGAGATGTTATGAAAGAGATAAGCGATACACACATGCACGTGTTGAACCTGCACTGCGGGGGGAAATCAGTCTAAGGTTACCAGTTAGCACATGTTAACACCTTTTTAAAGGGGATATCCACTCTAAATTAACTACCGCCTGCAGCACTGGATGTCTCTGGATGTGCATGCAGTGTGCCAATGTTGAGTTGACCAAGTGACCAGCAGAATGATATTCAATGTGAACCCGGTGCCAGGTGTCATTACATTTCCCCCCTCCAGCAGAGAAAAGCAGTTGCATATGCCACCATCTGTTTCCAGGATGCACCTCAGCCAGCTCAGCGCAGTGTCCTTTTTACTTTAGTTTGTCATCATAAATGAAGCTCTACAGTATTAGTGGCAAAAATCTGGTCTTCTTTACCATCCTTTAAACAAATATCTGTGTGCTAATCTTAGCAACAGTGCAACACAGTGTGAGTGGGCTGAGATATGAGAGGTTTATTTCTACAGAAGCTTGTCATTTTCAGAACAAAAATGGGGAAGAATGACAAAACTGAGAAGCTTACAAAAAGGCCAAATAACAGATGCAGATGCTCACATTTAGTCTAATGCATTCAGAAGTATAAAAAGGCTTCAGTTGAATTTATCAGGGCACAATAGCACACAGTTGTGCATGCAGAGGGCTGACGGTACATTTTGACACCAATTCATATGCAAAGAACGGATGGATTTTATTTTAACATCCCATAACACTCTGGGCATTGTGGTCACTGCGAAACATATTCCAAACAACCGCCTCCGTCACTTTTCATGCCAGCTCTGAGTCATCCTGACTTAGACATCCAAGCAACAAGAATCCCCCCTCCTCCTCCACACCTCCCCACACACACCACCGCCACCCCCGTTTCCTCTGACAACAGTATCTGCTTATGATCTGTCCAGTGGACAAGCACACAGTCCTCAAACAGTCACAGAGCGGGGATGGTGAAACCCCACCATTGTGCAGAACTGAGTTGGACCGGGTGTCCTCTCAGTCAAATCAAAGGCGCCTCCTCCTCCGACAGTGTGGCAGAGCACGCTGCCTCTGGAGATACTCATTATTACATGCGAGGGGGGACTTGTGATCTTTTTAATTATTCTGCACTTCATTTCTATCCCACCATTCAAAACGCAACATGAGAATTGATTGCTTCAAAGATCCATCTTTATAATCTTCCCCAGGCCCATAAATTACCCAACTTTGGGGCAGGGGTGGACGAGCTGTGCAGGCACAAGCAGATCCCTTTCACAGCAGAGCAGAGCCACATCACTGCAGTGTGCTGAGGGAGGGGGGGAGCAAAGCTGAATGGGGCTGCTCTTTTGCTCGCTGGAAACGGGAGGGGGAAAAAAAAGTACACTTGTTATCTTGTGAACCCTCAAACATGTAAGATAGGAATCTCTTGAATGTCAGCGACAGAAATGGAATTAACAAGAGATCTTTTTATTGTCACAGAAGGTCATTAGGCTGCCAATCGGGGTAATTATGGAAATGATCTCCCCAGCTCTTTGGAATGTTTTCCTGCTTCCATAAGGACTTGAAAGTGTTCAATCAGCCTCTCTCGTGGGAAAGTTCAGCCATAACTGCAAGTGTACCAGCAAAATCAAATTAAGCAAAGAGATTTCATTAGTATTTATAGCCCCGAGGCATTTGTAAAAGTATGGAGCAGCGGAGTAATGTGGGACTGTGGAGGGGAGAATTATTGCTTAATGACAAAGGCCATACCTAGAAGACATACACATGGATAATGAATAGAAGGCATTGATTGCATCTTTAAAGAGGATTCTTGAGGGAATGTAAAATATTGATGCTTGTGTGTGGCTGGCTGTGGACCTCCAGCGTGGGTGTGAGGGTGGTAACTTTGTTTGGGTGTTAACACTGTTTTGACTGTTAAGTTTATTATTCAGACACGTTTAATCCTGTAGTTAAAAGCATAAGTAAACACTGTGATGTGAGCAAAATTAACAAAATAATACACACTAAAAATAAATCAGCAGATTAATCCATAATGAAAATTGCCATTAGTTGTAGGACTATTATATTTATAATGTTTATAAAGATTAGCTGTGCCTCACTTACAACAGTGAAATGCTGCTTACACATTAATCCATGAAGATCCAATGACATTACATTTAGAAGGACCTTTTTTTCTGCACTGAGTACTTATGCTTTACATTTTCCTGACTACAGTGGCTTCAGAAAGTATTCAGACCCTGTCAATTTTGCACAATTTGTTTTGTTGTAGATTTAATATTAAATTAATAAAAATTTGGTGTGGTACTCTGAACTGTGGTCAGGTGCATCCTGTTTGCTTTGATTAGGACATGTCTAGAACTTTAGTCCACCTTTGGCAAAATAAATTGATTAGGTATACACTGAGGCGCACACCTGTGTATATGAGGTCCCACAATTCACACTGCATGTCAGAAAAAAAACAATAGATCGATCAGTGCAAGGGTATGAAACCATTTCTAAAGCTTTGAGTTTCCCCAGGAGCACAGTGGCTTAAATATAGGAGAAATTTGGAACCCCTAGGACTCTCCTTAGAGTAAAACTGAATAACCAGGTAAGAAGGTTCTTGGTCAGGGAGGTGACCATGAACCCAACAGTCACTCTAAGAGAGCTTCAGAGGTCTTCTGCAGGGATGCAAGAACCTGTCAGAAGGACAACCATCACAAAAGAACTCCATCAATCAGGCCTTTACGGTACAGTGGCTAAATTAAAACCAGTTTGAGTAAAATGCCTATGACAGCCTGCTTGGAGTTTGCCAAATGACATTTAAAGGACTGGTGTAGGAGGAAAAATATTCTCTGGTCTGATGAGATGAAATTTAAAAACCCAAACTGAACCCTTCAGGCAGGACTTCAAACACTGTGTGTGGTGAAAACCAGGCAGGGGCCACATGGGCAAAAGTGAAGGGGTCTGAATACTTTCTGAAGCCACTGCCATTTTCCACAGTAATGATGTGTCTTCACTGGTAATGGAGTAAAAACACTATGCTGTACAACAGACAAACTGCACTTAGACATTATTATAACAGCCAGTAACAAATAGTTTAACAGTTTAAATGTAAAACTTTTTTCTAACAGTGGGTCAAAATAATCTTTTTTTGTTTAGGTAAATGTGTCAATAGTAACATTTAAAACTCACACTAAGGCTGGATTGAAACACCCTCTTGTTTAAGTTGACCCATTATTGTGTTGACTTAATCTGAGGCCATTCTGACACAGCAAGTTTTAGTGTTTAACAGAACTGAAAATAACAAAGACCACAGAAGTCAATCAAGATATTATGTTTATGTGTAGTGTAAATATTTAAAATAATATTTTTAAAAAATCTGGTTATTTAGTAAAGAACCATGGATTTGGTGTGACCCAATACAAAGCCATATTTGCTTTGTGTCATAAAAATGTACTTCATTGTCTGCCCAAGCCAAAATGAAATGAAGTCAGAAAGCTATGCTCAGTAAATTGTAACACCTGATTTGAATCACTGGGTCTATTCAGTCCACTTAACCTCAGAGTAATTGACAATTTAAAGGTGCAGTCCTTAATTTCAAGAGACAGCACAACGACTTTGATTAGGATGTGGGATATGCGCTTCCCGGCTGGAATAACAAGCCAAGGACACTTTTTATAAAACAAATAAGGGACGGAGTGGAAGGTATAGGCCTACATTAGGGGAGAAATATTATGGTTTTTAGATGAACTGAATGATTTCCCTTAAGGTAATAACACAGGCCAACAGTACTGCCACTGAAATATTGACTCTTCTTATTTTTTAACCAATCATAAAGCTTTTTCTCACATCATCATCTTCTTCTACTACTACTACAATTCCTATAATTGGGTTCGAGAAGAGGTAAAGTGTCTCTGTGAAGAACTTGACAGATTATGTGAAGGAATATTATTATGGGCAGGGCAGGCGGGATGTAGGAGGTAATTTACTGTGATGTTACATATATGTATGCATCAATAGGCAGGAGGATATTGAGTTCAGGGGTCGCGCTGGATGAGAGTTCCCATTTTGATGTGAATTAGAAGAAAGAAACAGGCGCGCGGGGACACACAACATGATTTTTTTATTTTATTTATTTAATTTTTTTTTTACATCGGATATGTCGTTTTGTGTGTGAGGATTTCTTTATTGTTTCACCGCCTGTGTTTGTTTTTGTGCATAAATGATCATTTTTCTGTTGGATGAAGCGTCAGTTCACTGTTAAATATGTGTCATCAGTTCCTAATTTGCCACCGAATAATCCAAAAATCAATTACACTTCTGAAGACAAGTGATAATAACTTATAACCAGCAATTTATTATTAATGTTTCAGTTATACTGGCTCGAAAATGGCCTATTTAAGCGCACAGTTTTTGCTGACATGCAATATTTCATGGATTTTTAATGGATTTCTGGCGACTTTTGTTTCCTCTATTTATTATACTCGAATCACAACAACTGCTCGACACCCTCGAGTGTATTAGCACATTGTTTACCGTCGTTTTATGCGGACAATTATTTGGCGCAAAGCCAGGCCGCATGTGTTTTGACACGGTGTTAAATGCCCGCTATAGGCCCCCAATTTGCACCGTTTACAGCCTGAATCGCCGCGGTGATACAGTGATGTGCAACTTTTCAGCCTTTAATCTGAATGACAAAAAAAGCCTACAAACTGGGTGACATTGCACGTACTTAACAAGTACACATTGGCATGGTAATCCAGCTGCATTTAGCGGAAGGTGTCACTTTCCCACCAGCAGCCCGCGAGTTTCACGCAGCCTCCTCCCCCCGGGGGTTTCCCACTGACTGACAGCCGGGGGAATGGAGGGGATTGACGGGTGGAGGAGGCTGCGTAGAGACGCTGGCTGCAGTGAGGTCTCACAAGTTTGCAGAATGACACATAAAACATTATGATTTATCAACACAAATCCAGATAAATAAATGACCAGGCAGGAGGAACAGTTTTCCTGTTGTCCTGCACATTATTTAACTGCACCGCAGATGAGATAAAAACGAATTATGTGCAACTTAACTGGAAAACAGCAGCTTTATAATCAAAGATGGGAATGAAAGACGTTTTGAGACGTTAACAACCATGTTGGAGCAGCAACTGTGGTCACAAGACAGAGATTCGTTAAGGTTATTGGACTAATATTTTACACTGACAGAAAAAACGACTTTTAAATTGTTTACATAGGCTTCGAATTATATTTTTAGTTATTTTTAGCTTAAAAATAACCATACCGAAATAGACGGGATAATTCATAGTACTTCCTGTGTTTGTTTTTTTTAATGTTTCTCCTTACACCTAAAAAATAAGATGTTGTGTTTATACACATAGCCTACATCTTATTCACCCCATACCGAGGAAACTATATGAATTTCTTGAAAAAAAAACAAAAAACAAAAAACGTGGTGATGTCTAAAAACCAGAGAGAGGGTACAGACTGATATTTACATACAGGAAATGTACCACCAACGTAAATACCCTGATTTATTCTGCAGGGTCAAAAACCTCAGTTTCTGAATGTTAATTTATACTTTTTGCTCTAACTTCAACAACGCCACCTGCCTATACTTATTTGAGGAAACAATAAATAAGAAGAAGAATACAGGTAAAGTGGTAAATCAACCGGGAACGCTGGGATTTTATCATGTACTAATGTTAATGTGAACCATCATAATCATAATATGATTTATCTCAGCCCTCAAAAATGTGGACGAAATATAGGAGAGAAGCTGCAGTGAGTAAAGATGTGAGTTGAGTCCTTCTGCTGTAACTGTGCAGCCTGATCTACAGGACTGTGTCTTCATACAGACGTGTCAAATAGGTGAGACAAACATAAACACGCACAGACACAGACACAGCACACACACACACACACACACACACACACACAACACACGTGCATCCATGTCTCCTGTTTTGGGCCCTTTGTGCTTTGTTGTGACGGAGAGATCTGGCTCGGGCTGATCCTGCAGGAGGGAGGGTTAAAAAATGAGCTCCATCATATTGTTTGACAGAAACTCGCAGGTTGATAGAGTGGATTCTTTGAGAAGGGCTGAAAATGGTGATTTCCAAAAAGAAGAGGGAAGATGGGGGGAAAAAAACAGCTGAGAGCTCACACGCCTGCCTTTCAGGGCTCTGTAGCCTTCACAGTGTCGACAGTGAAGAATCCAAAAATATATTTCAATAATTTATTCTTCAACTATGTTGTGTGGCACACACAGCTTTGTGGTTGTGGTGAGTCTTTCCCCTCTTATTATTATTATTATTATTGATTTTTTATTTTTTTTTATTTTTTTTATTATTATATCTTGTTTTTATTAAATATGACATGCAGAAGATTTGGCTACTGGTGTAAAATAATTAACATAATGGTCGTAATTACAGGCACGCTAACAATGCCATTAATTTATCATACCGCTGTAGTAGCTGCTGCCCCCCAACTGCTCCTTCACCTAATTAATTAAATGAGTTGCCTTTCAAAAATCTGCTTTTACAAACAGCTGATTTGGAGGCAAGAATGTGAGTCAGGTATTAGTTGCAGGTTGTTTTTCGATCCGTCCACAGTATAGTGTGTTTGTATTTTGACTTTTTATCACATGGACAGATATGAACGACGCAGCAAAAACGAATATTTTCACCTCAATTAAGATTTGAATAATTAATTAAAATCGACGTGAATTTTAAGTTTTTATTTGGAGCGTGTTTGACACACTGAACCAAATTAGTACTTGAATGATCTTTGCCACATATTTTCAAACAGGTTTCTAAGAAATCAGAGAAGGAGGAATCAGTATTGATTAAGTGGTCAAACACGTCAAAAAAATCAGCATCCACCTCTGCGCCTAAAATAGCTTACATTTTCGCTCCAAACAATAAACCCTGTCTCTAACTGCCCCCAAATATTAAGTTTTTGCGTGTACATATGTGAACATCATTAGGTGTGCGCCTTGCTCGGAAAGCTCCACATATTTTCCTACTGAAAGTCTTTGACCTTTACCTCTTACACCAATACAAACTACAATCAAAAATGACTTCAGATGTTCACAAGTAAATATTCGTATTTTTTCCAAATTTAGTCTCCTGACCTTTAAAAACACTTACAAATTCACAATTTTTACATTTTATTAAAAATAAATTATATGGTAATAATTTAGGTTAAATAATTATCACTATATTCTAATTATGAATCACAAAAATCACTCATTTGCATCAACTAATGTCAAAGGGAGGGAATTTTCGAAATTGTCTGACAGTCTATTGATGATTTGTCCCATCATGTAATGAATTAAGAATATTTTTGCATCTCTCTGTCACCTCTGACAGTAGAAATCATTCAAATCCCGAGCACCCACCCTGCTTAAAGGGCCCTGAGAAAGCACCTACATCCTGTCATCTTCTGCAGGTGACCCTGACCTCTGACCCCGGTGTGTGTGTGTGTGTGTGTGTGGGGGGGGGGGAGTAGTACACAGGGGATGTGAGAGAATAAATAAATAAATAAATCTCCCTCTCAGGAATCACTAGAGCGTCACATTATTATGATCACAATTATTTGTTCGGTGACCTTGCTGGTAGTTTGCAGTGATCACATGTGGTGACTGTTTCCTCTCCATCACCTGTGCTGCTGCTGCTGCTGCTGCTCTGTCTTTTCCTGTCTGCCCCAACCACCACCACCACCACCACCACCACCCTCCTCCTCCTCCTCCCACTAATGGTTTCATGCCGGAGCGAGTTGGCTTATTATACTAAAAGGTTTTGTCGCGCTAAGCCGTGCATGTGTGCTTAAAACGTACATTTCATTAACAAACTGCGGAGGTATAAAAGCGGATTTATGAGGCTTCAAAAGATCACAGGAAGGACGGGTTTGAAACCCCCTCTCGGTGCTGTTGCAGTCAGGTTATATCAGCAGTTACGCCGCCTTTCACACAACACTGCAACTCGGGGAATTTTTTTAAAGGAGGCTGGCTGCACCTGTCTCTCCTGCACACAAAACCACACACACACAACACTGACACACGCTCAAAGGGAGAGAGAGGTTGGTTAAGACAGTGGCTCCTGATTCCTTCAAAAAATCCTTAAAAATTTTTTTTTAAAAAAGATGGCGAATACAAACCGAACATGTGTCATCAAGCTCTTTTATTTATCTGGTGTAAAAAACATTTCAGGTTGTATTTTTAAAATGCACTAAAATAGATCTGGTTTAGGTCATGACTGAAGTAACAAAGAGAAAGAATGACCTCTTTAATGTCAAAAAGATGCCACTTGACTTTTTGTTGCCATGAAGAAATGAACGAATGTCAAATCAGCAGAGCAAAGGAGCAAAAGAAAAAGTTCAATGATCAGTTTTCGATTAAAAAACATCCCTAACAAGAAACCTTTTTTTTAAAAAAAAAGGTTAATTTCTAATTTATGGCCCGAGAAAAGCAGAAACTAAACACACTTAAACACACACGCCGTGCGGATAAGTGAGATAAAAGTTGATGCAGACTCCGGTTTCATCTGCTAAGTAAGTCCGTATCGACGGGCCTCCAGATCACACAGGTCACCGAGAGATTAACACCAGGCGAGTCTAATCGGAAGCCACGTTTCCCTCCTTTGACCCCGCACCGCGCATTATTAATGATAGCGTTTGATTAATCCCACTTTTATCCCGAGAGCATGAGACGTCGGAGGTGGCGCAGGAGCAGCACCTCTGTGCACCGCCCAAGACAAATTAACGGATCAAACTGACTGTGTGATACAGAAATAACAGTGATGGGCTTTTAAAGCGAGGTTAAGTTTAAAATGGTTGCATGGAAATGTGCTTTTTGTTCAGATGCATTCTGTTTTATCATGTAATTAATGGTAATTATGTAATTAATGTGATAACATTTGTCATTTTTGTAATAATATTAATAATAGAGATAATATTACATTCTAAATGAAAATGTTTTCTGGTTCGTACTGTGTTTTTAATTGAGACAAAATAGGTGCATGTTGAGAAATAATCATTAATTGCGTAATATCTCCATTTGCAATGTATGTTTTCATTTGTTTAAATTAAGTTTTTGTCCCATAAAAACCCACTGGTATTGGTGTGATTATAGATATTTTCATTAACCTCCTAAAAAGATTTTTTTTTTAAAATAAAAATAAAAAATCAATTGTGCGTTTAAATCGCTTGTGGCTCATCGAAAAATCTTTCTCTCATCATTAACCTCTCATTTTCCTCTAAAAGATACAAACAGCAGATGTTCTCTTTGAACGTTATCTGAAATACAAAGCCCGTTCTTTCACCGGTCTCCTTAAATTTTCTCACAGGGCGCAGGAAACCCTCTGTATTGGATGTGACATCCTCTCCCTGAGCCCAGCCTACACCGCTCACCTTCATGCTTGTGAATAAACCCTCTCTTTGCATTCACCCGCTGCCCGCATTTCCTACTTTTTTCAAATGTAAAATCATGCAATGATCGGGGGTCGTTAGCACCTCTTCCAAACTCTTAAGGAAATTCTTTATTCTCCCTCTCCCTCCATTCATTGTGGCTAGCGCTGCTGCTGCTGCCGCCGCCGCCGCTGCTGCCGCTGCTGCTGTGGCTGCTGCTGCTCAATATTCTTCCCACCTTCGGCTAATCCTGCGGGAATAAATAGACTTGAATTCATGCTTTGCATTCGCAGCTTGGATTTACACGACGGGCTGTAAAGCTGGAAATATCGAGGCATGCGTTCCAGCTCCAAATAAACAAAGTAACAATGTTTAATCCTCAAGCACTGACAATGAAGTCTCCATGCAGAGTCACATTCACGGAAACTGGTTTATATTAAACTGTAGAAAAATCCATGCATGCACAATCTCACAGATATGAAATAAAGTAAACACAGAGGCTGAAACAACTCAAAGGAAGATTCCGATAACTTAGCTGTCGTCGTTTTCATTCTGCAGCTTTCAGCAGAGTTTGTGTTTGCAAAGTTAAAGCTCTGGGCTTGTTTTTTACGCAGCCACGTTAATGCGCATCAGATCTTTCAATCACGCAGGCCAATTTTCTCCCCCCACCCCCCCTCCTCCTCCCTCTGCCACCGTTAAATGGTCTATGACGGACGAACACAGAAATCAGCGGAAAGCAGCATTGCTGATGTCCCATTGTTGACAAATCCATGAAACAACTCCAGTTTGCATGGTTTAACAGAGGAGGAGAAGGAGGGAGGGGAGGGAGAGGCAGAGGGGGCGTCTGTCGTCACCAAACCACGTGTCCTGCGCTGATAGTATATCTTATACTGGGAAAAGTAATCTATCAGACAGCCCTTTTAAAAGCTCCGGCCTTTAAAAGCAGCATGTGTCATCTCGACTCGGTTCTCCAAATATCACTCCTATAGGAAATATACGCGCCGAGAAAAAAAAGGGACGCCGGAGCGCAAAAGTCGCCACATACTCCAAACAACTTCGAGAGCAAGACGCGCCGCTTTACACAGGCCTGCTCACTTACCGAGTGGAGAAATATTTGTAGAAGTTGAAGTTTCTCTTTGGCTTGACTGGCTGGCTGCCGGATCAACCGCATTTAGATTTTGGGAGACATCCGATCTCTTTGACAGGGGGGCGAGCAGAGAGTCCAGCAGACCCCGCTGTGTGTGCGCACTGACCGCGCTTGGTCTCACCTACCCATCACACCCGGCTGCTCGGTTGTTTTGGGCTCCGGAAGACTTTGTTTGAAAAAAAAAAGTGTAAGTCAGCCGTGAGATGACCCTGTCTGGAGGCAGCGAAAGAGCCAGCGACATGTCCGGCCAAACTGTGCTCACAGCGGAGGACGTGGATATCGACGTGGTGGGCGAGGGAGACGAGGAGGGCATGGAGAGGGTGGACAGCGACTGCGACAGCCCGGGGGGAGGCATCCTGCACGACCTCCGCGGGGAAGCGGGAGACGACGAGGTGGAGGATGAGATCGAGGTGGAGAAGGAGGAGATGAGGTCCGGCGGAGGGAGTCCGTGCTGCGAGAGCTCCGGAGAGGGAGAGGCGGGCACCGGTAAGGGAGAGGGTCACGACGGGAGCGCGGCATCGGGAGGTGCGATCCAGAAGCCCAAGAGCAGCCTGGTGAAGCCGCCTTACTCCTACATCGCTCTCATCACCATGGCCATCCTCCAGAGCCCACAGAAAAAGCTCACCCTCAGCGGGATCTGCGAGTTCATCAGCAACCGGTTCCCCTATTACCGGGAGAAGTTCCCGGCGTGGCAAAACTCCATCCGCCACAACTTGTCCCTGAACGACTGCTTCGTGAAAATCCCGCGGGAACCCGGCAACCCCGGCAAGGGCAACTACTGGACCCTGGACCCCGCTTCAGAGGACATGTTCGACAACGGCAGCTTCCTCAGGAGGAGGAAAAGATTCAAGAGAGTTCAGCCGGACATGCTCAGGGACCAGACTGCGCTCATGATGCAAAGTTTCGGTGCGTACAGCCTCGGGGGGCCCTACGGGAGGCACTACGGGATCCACCCGGCCGCGTATTCCCATCCGGCGGCTTTGCAATACCCCTACATCCCCCCCGTAGGTCCCATGCTGCCCCCGGGCGTCCCTCTCCTGCCCTCGGCGGAGCTGAACAGAAAGGCGTTCAACTCCCAGCTCAGCCCGAGCCTTCAACTTCAGCTCAACAGCCTGAGCACTGCGTCCATGATCAAATCGGAGCCGTCCAACAGACCGTCCTTCAGTATAGAGAACATCATCGGGGTCTCCAGCGCCTCCTCGTCCTCGCCGGGCGCCGCTCAGGCTTTCCTGCGGCCTCCGGTGACCGTTCAGTCGGCCCTGCTGAGCGCGCAGTCCCTCTCTCTGACCCGGACCTCAGCCGCTATCGCTCCCATCCTCAGCGTACCGTCAAATATCATCTCTGGACATGTTTTACCCTCAGCGACGGCGGCGGCAGTGTCCAAATGGCCTTCACAGTGACTTCAAAACGAGAAACAAAACTAACTCTTATTTTTATATAGAGACATTATAACTGGGGGAAGTGTGAAGAGCACAAATCAATAGGCAGCACTGGACTCTGTAGCCATGTAAAGACTGTTGAAACACAGAGAAAAAAAAGAAAAAGGAGATATTTCTGTACAGGTAATATTTGTAAATATTTGTAAAAAAGAATGATTTTACCTGTTTGACTTTTACCTGTTTTTTTTCTTTTGTTCCTGTTTAAGATCTGTGATAATTAATTTTACATTTTCTTTTTTGTATTGGAAGCTCAAGTGGACCCATTTTTTGGCTTCCTTTTCATACAAGACACAAAAAAGCTCTGAAAAAACAGACTGTTTATAATAAAAAAAATCAAATATATGTAATTCTATGTAGCTATATTGTGTTGTAAACTGAATTTATTTGTAAATAAATCTAAGAAAGAATTCAAATCAAATTTTCATTATTAACATTTTTACTTTTATTGTTTGATCTCAGATTTAATGAGAATCATGTTATATCAGATTTCTCACGATATGTGGGTATTTAAAAAAAACATAGATGAAGAATCAGGATTTTGACAACCAAACATACAAGTGGTAACTATCAAAGAAAAATCAAAGTTGTCTTATCGTGTGAATATTATCTGCTTACATTTCATGCTTCATGATTATTTATGTCATCCAATTTTCACCATGTTAAAAATCTATATTTTTAAATGTTCCTTCTTATCTTTCATTTTAATTTGGAATAATACTATTCTAATTATATTTGTGGAGTTACAAGAGGAAATTCAATTATATTATTACAGCTAAAGTCAACCATATTAACCCTTTTCAGTTAAAGAGTTTTAAAAACCTGATTTGTAACTTTATTGTGAGACCCCAAAGGGATATTTTTGAAGGTACTTTTTAAAATAAATGAGACGTGTTGGTATAGGTATAAATACAATAATTAGAAATTATGAAAAATAGCAAAGCTATATTTACACAATTTAAAGAATAGGTGAAAAAGGTTATTATGTAAAATGTTTTATCTTGAGATTTAGTGCAGACAAACCTAAAAATGTAGTTTTCCAAACTGGTTATTTGCGGAATGCTTTGCAGTTTTTTAGTGACATAAATCTGAACGACATCTTAAAACAAGCCGGTGTAAAATACACGAACATAGAGTGGGAAATAATAAACTAGTCTAATTGTTTTTTAAACTATATTTATGGTTGTTCTCCTGACAATGATCTCTGACTACAGAGGTCACAGTTAAGACACCTTTTAATTCACCATTACATCACTGCTCGTATCGTTTTACAGGATATTCTGCGGCTTGGCTACTATAAAGGTAACAGTTTCGCAGTTGTGTCTGGCTAATCACTTTTACACAAACAGCAAATGGTGTGTGTGAGTGTGTGTAAGCGTGTGTGAGAGAGAGAGAGCGAGAGAAAGGGGGGGCTATAGGCGCTATATTTATCTGATCCCCATGGGAAAGAGAAAGGAGCCTCTCTCTCTGCCTCAATTCACTTTCAGACACCGAAGAAGGTGCTGATGATGCAAAAGGCTTCTCCAATGTCACCCTGGCATTTCTACTCCACACATTCATTATTATTATTATTGGGCTAGCATTGTTATTATTATTATTATTATTATTAGCCTATGATAATCTGTATTAATAGTAGCCTAGTATTAAGGTTATATGTGATATTATTGTATAATTTTATTGCCAAAATAACAATGTTTGTCACATCAGCGCCGTGGATAATTCCTATAATCGAAACACATAGGCGAAGAACAAAAAATAAAAACGAAACAGAAATATAGAAATTTGGGGTTCTTGATAATTAATGTCATTGCATTTTTTTCTCTCCTATTTTAACTCTCAGCTTATGATTTAAAGAGGTATTTAATGTTTACGCACTCACTCTAAAAAGACAGTTTTAAAGTGGTTGTGACAGAAACATCCGGGCACCTCCACAGGTCAGTTTTAGTATAATTTTAATCAAATGTATACAGTTACACGGAATAATTTTGATTAAAGGTGTGGGTTGAGAAGCAAAATAGGATGCTGTCAGATGCAGCTGTATGAGTGTCTGTTTGAGGTAAAGAAAAATTCCCATAGTCAAATCACATGTCTGGAAAAAGCAGACCTGCACGTAGTTAGCTGTGATATCAGTTATTTTCATTTCCGTTACAGCATGTGTGAGTTCACCCTCTACAGAGCAGGGTCCGTCAGCCACACGCATGTCTCACAGGATAACAGTGCTTCCAGTATAAATGCACAGGCAGTCAGTGATGTGTGTGTGTGTGTGTGTGTGTGTGTGGTGTCGCACCGGGTGATGCTGCAGGCTGGCAACACTTTGGACTAGACTCAGGCCGCTAGGGGGCGTTAACTGACACCTCTGGCTCTGCATTAAGAGATATCAAAAATAAAAAAGAAAAATGTATGAAGACATCACAACCTGGACTGATGGAGGATAAACTATCTCACACCAGCTTAATCATTTTTTCTACATTTTAGGGATAAATAAATCTTTAGAATTAACAGCTGTAAGTGAATATACAGAATTTACTTTAAGGAGGGGACAGTGGAGTGAACGATTATCCAGTCTAATCGTTAATTTTCATTGGCAGTAGTTTGCTTTATAATGATGTGGGACAGGGAAGGTAAATATGTTGATCCACATATGATCATAATATGTCAACAGACTCATAACATACAGGGGTATATAAAGCCTGCTGTTTTAAAGGGAGGTAGGCCTAATATTTATCTTGGAGTCAAATTACTGATATGAATTAGTTTCTAATTTCAGGTTTCAGTGGCAGATGATGGAAAAATACAACGCTGAAATAAAGCAGATCCCCCCTGACTTTCACTGGAAAACAATGTAAAGTTTGAAGCTGAAACTGTGTCGAAAATATTATAAAATCAAAGAGAGAGGTTAAAATAAATATTTTACGGTGTGATAGAGATTTACAGTGACATTTCCATCTCTGCAGACCGTTTAAATGTGTTAAAGCAACCAACTGTATATTCTGTTAACCCGTTATATTGTTGAATCAAAGCACAAGCACAATTTTTGGCTTTTCCTGTTATCTCCTAAACAATAGGCTGCATTTGGCTGATTAGACACATCTACTAAAAGAGCTAACAGTCCAACTCGCACGCACCCACTCAGCAATGACCCTATGCAGCTGCACGTGCCTGTGCACAGGTGGAGGAAAGCTGTGGTTCCCACAGACAGTCTGTATTAGTCTCACAAGACAGTCAATAAAATTATAAATAAAGTCCACACTGTGTGTTTGATTGTTGAATTGTTTCACCGGCAAGTGAACTCAGGAGCAGACAGAGCTTGTGTGTGTAAATTAGCCAAAAAGAATTAATATTACAGTCAGTTCAAGCTATTCTCTTTATACTCTCATGGAGCTGCTTGAGCTTTTTGACAAGATACAACAACAAATACAGTTTTTGTTGATAATCTGTGAGTTTCGATTGTTTTGCACACCTATTAATATCTATGTGTGGGGGAAGAAGGTTATCAATCTTCTAAAAGCCTCCTACATTACCAAGATATGATTGTTAATGTGCATCATATCAGTGCAATTAGCATTTATGATGGAGAGGTCATATTTTATGTATCTGCCTTCAAACAGGCCTATACACAAGGGCTCTACATTTCAGGTCAATAAGACCCAAAAGTTGTTGCAGAACACATACTCCACTTTTCAAACAAGTACCACTGTTTGTGGCATCATTGGGTTTCTCAGGAAAATATACCTGGTGATAGGAAACTAGGGGGGAAAATGTTTGACATCAGTAATTCTAAGAGCCACAGAAACTAGGATACAGTAGTTTGCTGTAAACTGATTTGGTTAGGTACTCCAAAGCACAGAAGACTAGGATGAACAGAGATTATCATTTTGTGGTGAAGACCAACATTTTCTCAGTTGTAATTTTGAGATTTTCAAGGTTTGACTGAAAAAAATGTTCACAAAAAACTAAGCAACCATATATTATTAAAGATACTGTATGTGATGGACATGCTGTGATGTTTTCTTGACCCTGAAGCCCTCAGTTTCCTAGGTAGGTGTATATCCGAGTAGGAAAACACATGTGTGTCTCACCTGAAGGCTCTCATTAGATTATTTGCTCAACATAGATCAATATCAAAGTATTAGGAGCTTATGTGCTTTAGTGTGATGTATGCATAGCATTAGATTGATAGTGCTCCTGTATCTGGCCTTTTACAGTATGATTATCAGACCACAAGTCTGTGAATCATACCCATGCAATAAATAGGAAGTGTCACATTATCACTCTGAACATTGCTGGTTTGGGAAAGACAAATAACGATGTTTGAGACACATCTTGTCTTAGTCCATATTCCAAATCATAATCAAACACGTTTATTCAAAGCCCACAGCCTCCTGCAGTGTAATTTGTCAGAGTGAGTGCAGTCCAGTAATATCCAGGTGTTAAATATCTGTATTTTCTTGATCCCTGAGAGAAAAAATGCTTCATGATGTTACATCACATAAGGATGGATGCACCAGCTTTTATGTAGCAGAGAAGTTCCAGTTGACCTTGGTCCATGCAGGATTTTAAACATGTGGTTGATGACATTTTTTGATGAGAAGAAGTCAATGTGTTACCTATGACCTTTGAATCAGAGAGGGCATGTTGAGTGCCACTGAAAAAGACTGAACCAGAATCAAACAAATCTGGATTTTCAAAGCCTCAAACAGATGAATATTTCACCATTCACAACCTCAAAGTACAAATGAATACTGCAGTATTTTCGAAATGATTCACTAACAATGCACTTAAAAGCATATCTGCAGTGAAAAACTTCACTCTAAAGAGTAAATGCACACTGTAGTTTTAAATAATTACAAGATAATATACTTTATAGGTCTTTATTTGTCTTCATGATGACTGTCAAACACGTGACAAAAAAAGCAGGAAAGATCAACTATGACATGCCGTAGCAAACTTGACTTTAGCTGTGATAGACAACAATGGCATTGGCAAGCAAGGCCCATGCCTCCATAATAACTAGGTCATCCTCCACCACAAGCTATAGCCTTCTCCTAGGCGGGGATCACAGACAGTAAATGTAGGTACAGCAGTTACTGAATATTTAAAAAGGCATAGAGATGAAGCAATAAATGACAAAGTAAAGCTGGCGTGGCCAGGCATTAATAACTAATGGGTACCAGTGAGTTATAGGCTGCTGCCGTTGTAATGAAAGTGTCATTGCAAATCAGCAGTTGTCCGAGGTTATTATTATTTATGCATAATTGATGCCGGAACCACAAGGAACACGTCTCACCCAACAAATCCCAACACCTTGGGAACAAAGACGATGGTGTCAACAGAAGAAAAGGTCACAGAGGAGAAAATACCCCTAGGCTGAGATTTACATTGTGAGGGGGAGGGCGAGGGGAGGCTGTTATAACCACACATGTATCTGTATACAGAGGGTTACAACAAACTAGTTACACACGAGACAACTGATCCTGTACTGCTCCATACATGTGGTGGATGTTTGCTGCAGCATGGTTAGCTGCTGCAAAACAGATGAATATGTGACACACATGTAGCTACACTGGGAACTGTGTGTTCCTGACATGTTTCTGGAACTTAAAAATAAATTTATATTAGATTATAGCTTAGGTTTCAGAACTCATTAGTACATTTCATGTAAGGAACTTTACTTCTTTCATTCAATCACCCAATTATTAGTTTCACTATAAGTGCCAGACATTACACTATACCTCTATTAGCTGCCTCTAATTGCCAAAAAAGTTAAAAGTTTTGGAACCCACAAAATTTTATTGTTATTATGTTGATAGTTAATATTAAGTAAACATATTTTTAATAATGCTAGATAACATCTTTGAGTTTTGAATAAATTGTTATAAATGTAGCATTTGCATTAGAGTCAAAGCAGTTAGTTTTACTGACAGATATGGGCTAGTTTTATGGTATTGATGTAATAATTGAGGGAACACGAAACTGGAAAAAAATGACTAGTAATAATGAAAGTTCGGAATTTTTATGCCATTGGATCCATTAATCCATTTTGTTCCACGTTCTGTTTTTAGAATAATATTATTAAGCTTTTTCTACAATAGTAATTTGTTACCAAGCGAAGACAATTTCGTAACCTCTTATATGAACACGAAAATGCGATAATACTGAGGAAAATGATCTTTAATGATGCATGATATCCATCAATTTGTCATAAATCGAATCTCAACGGATGATGCATTGCCAGTACCTGGGGAATTTAGCATTTCCCGATTCGAGGTGTAACCATAAACAAAAACTTACGATATAACCACACCTTTGATTAAAGGCTGGTGGTACTTCTAATTCTATCGCTATATCAGTGTTAAAGCTGGTTTGACAGCATTATTCTCGCCCCGTCGACAGAGCGATTGTTTGATGAAGGAGAAATTTCATTTTCTTCCAAATGTTCTCAAACGCCTCTCAACGCTCGCGCTTACGTCAGCGTGCAGTGTCGAATGAGAAGGTGAGACGAAGCCTTGATGGGTGACGTATACAGGAAATGTAAACAGTCCAAAACTGACTGGATGAGCAGATTTTTTTTTATCGTTTATTTCTCATCCAGGAGCTAATTTTTTAACGTTCATAGTTATGCAAACGTGGAGTCTCGTATCCATTTGTGTGTTGCTGGGCGTTGTTGTGAGATGGGGAGTTTCGTTAAATTCTTATTCAGGTAGGAAGTTTGTGGAGCTTAACGTTCACATGCTACAACACTACGGTTTATTTCAAAGTAACTTTGTTCATTTTATATAAACTACTGACTGAAAGTGGTTTTCCTCTTATCAGAGTGTTACTGTTAGCGGTTAGCACGCAGTCACAGGCTTAAATAGCTGTCTTTGGCGGTCTGCTGTGTGTGTATGCGGCTTTGCTTTCTCTGTCATTCACTGATGCAGTTTCTCATTCATGAGACTAACAGCTGAATGATTTTTTTTTGTCCAGGGGCGGGGAAGCCTCCCATGTTTGGCGACTATGAAGCCCAAAGGCACTGGCAAGAAGTGACCTACAACCTCCCTGTCCAGGAATGGTCAGTCTCAAGCTTCATTTGTTAACTCAGAGGAGCAGGTTTAAGAAATCCTCAGGGTTCTGACAATGACTGGATGTTTCCAAAGGCATGTGATAAAATAGAGAAGTATTATAATGACTGGTCTAAAACATGCTAATATACACCCAGATGGCAGTTTATTAGGTACAGCTCAAGCTCACAGTAATGCAGTCTAATACAGCAACCCTGCAATAATTCCCCCTTCGTGACAGTTATAATGTTCAGTTTGTGTTGAAGCTGTTTCAGAGAAGTGATGATGTGGAGGATCTAGTCTCTGATGATGTTGAATTGCATTTGTATATGTCATATCTACCCTTATAGAACTAGCAAACAGCCCCTCTTTAATGAGGACATGTCTGACACCACAGTTTGAGAATAAATATGTGTAACATTTGTTCTCTTCCAGGTACTTCAACACCACTGACAATGACTTGAACTACTGGGGTCTCGACTACCCTCCTCTCACTGCCTACCACAGCTGGATCTGTGCCTATATGTAAGTCATTTTTACTGCACTGGATAAATGTTCACTGAAGACGAATACAGACCTACGTATGTCCCAAGTTAATATGAGTATTACATACTTTTGTATTGTATGTACAATGTATTTACTATGTAATCTATTCTGTCTACCCTGTGTGTGTGTTAGTATTTCAGGAGGAGCATACCACACCTGCATTTTAATGTTCTTCATTAGTATAAATACAAACAACAGTTAAAAACAGAAAAGACAAATCAAAATTTAACTCATTAGTGTTTTCCTGCAGAGCCAAGATGATAAACCCTGAATGGATGGAGCTCCACAAATCCAGAGGTTATGAAAGCCCAGCACACAAGTTATTCATGAGAGCTACAGGTACAGTAATCATAGAGAAACTTCCATGATTCATGTCTATGCAAGCCGATAGAATAGCTATGGTATCATATGTTTCCTTTTTCTGTTTCAGTTCTGGTGGCAGATTTATTGATATACATCCCTGCTGTGGTTTTATACTGTTTATACCTGACTGATGGATCCTCCAAGAAAAAGGTAAAACACTTGCCTCTTATGACATCTAATAGTTTTTTCAACTAACGACCCAAATGAGCCACATTTTCCCCTTAGTCTGGGAACCCACCCTGATTAAAACAGATTACAGCACTGGCCCACCAAATTGGAGAATTATGAAGTCATTATTGCAATATAATATGATAATATGAAGTTATTACATTTCCAAGAAGTTACTGAATTTCAGTGGGTCTTTGTACATTTACAGTGCAGTCCGTTTAGAGGGATGATTCCTAATGTTTTGACAGTGTCTTACATTATCTAACAGTTATTACAAGATCAGTAGTTAAAAGAGACTATTACCAACTTTGTCTGAAAAAACAGCAGATTTTGAACAGGTTGTCCCAGCATGCATTGCCTTTTGTTCAGTGCATGGGCAGAACAGACTCCTGGTAAGTCTCTTTCAGCCATGAACCTTTGATGCATTTATTGATCACTGACCAGCAGTTATAGTAATAATAGTTATGTTTGCCTTCCATCAGCTTATAAATGCTCTTTCTTTTCCTCCAGGTTTCCACTCTGTTCTGCTTCCTGCTCTACCCAGGACTGATTCTCATTGACTATGGCCATTTCCAGTATCCTTTATGTACAGGTGCATTTCTACTATTTATTAAGTGTGATATCATTATTGTAATATACATTGGTGACATTCTGTGAAATACTGATGTTCAAAGCTGAAGCCATCTAAATTAAAGGATAGGATCTTAATAGACATTATACAAAATATATATATTATACTCATCACTCTAATCTTAAACAACTTTTCTCATAATTTGTGAAAAGCTAATATTTGGACATTTGGCCTAGCAGTAGCATTATATAGGATTGTTTACATTTGTCATGGAAATGCTCTTTTATTAGAGTTTAAATAGAAGGAAACAGTAACTGACTTGAGACATAGTTACTTATTTCATTCACGTAGCATCTTGTCACTTTGTCATAACAACTAGATGCAATTTATGAAAGTGATGGGAATATAAACCAGAAAAATTATGGTTCTTTGTGCTCGTGTTTCAGGCTGTCGCTGTTCAGACATGAAATAAATAAAATAATGAAAGAGTTCAGCATGTCTAAGCAGAACTGACCCTGGACCAGCTAATGTTTTTTAAGGTGCTTGTCCCCTAACAGCACACAACTTGCTCACAGGTTTTTACATTGAGTCCAGTACTGACCTTAATGATATCAGGTATAATGGAGTGAGCCTGGGCTTTGCTCTGTGGGGGGTTCTGGCTCTGGGTCTGGGCTGGGATGTGTCGGGCTCCATGGCCTTCTCCCTGGCTCTCAACTACAAACAGATGGAGCTGTACCACGCTCTGCCCTTCTTCTTCTACCTGCTGGGAAAGTGTGTCAAACTGGGTCTGATGGGGAGAGGGTGAGTCTATTTATTGTTATTCACTTCTTTTGTTTATACTTTCTTTCTTTTTCTATTTTCAATCTTTCTGGTAAATACTTCTGGCAAACTCTGTCACTCCAGGTTGTGATTTAAAAAAGTCTCAGTCTAGGATCCCACTAGGAAACTGTAAAAAGAAACAAGTTTGTACTCATTGCTTATATTGTTTTGTCACACTGGATAGAAGTGTCAACTGAGCGCTCAAAGCAGAAATGTAATGTCAGCCTATAAGAGAGCAGTGTCCTCAGGAGAGCCACAGAATGACTGAGGTAATCAGATTGGATGTTGTTACTAGTGTGTCCAGTGTCTGTTTATCTAGTAACAATGTACCAAGGGCATTTAGTAGCAAATGGAGAGCTGGATTAGAAGGGCCGGGGGGAAGATATGTCCAGATGACACTCTCGCCATGCCCAAACTCCTCAGCTATGCCCGTGTGTGCAACTTAACCAGCAGCTTCACAGTTACAGCTGACAAGATATCCTGACCTACACTGAAGACTTTCAGCTGATGCATGGCTTTCACGGCATTCCTCCACACAAGGGTCAAACCCCAAATTTAGGACTTGCAGACAGTGTGCACTAATTGTTTGAGGAATCCCAGCAGACACAGACATACTTAAACAACATGCTACTGTCAACATATGTATTTTTGGGAATTACAGTGACAGAAAAATCAAAATATTGTTTTTAAAGTGTAAAAATACAACTTATGTTTTCATCATCTATGTTACATCTGAACCTTCTTCTCTTGGATGTAATGCATGTGTCTGTGTGACCCCTTTTCACGTAGGCTTTTCCTGTTGGCGAGAATTGCTGTAACAGTGTTGGTGACTTTTGCCCTGTGCTGGCTACCCTTCCTGTCTGACCCCAGGCCAGACCTTGCAGGTGGTCAGGAGGATCTTTCCCGTGGCTCGTGGTCTGTTTGAGGTACAGCAGAGTTTCTTGAATCCAAACTCAACACATCAAAATATTTATACTCTTCCTGTGCAGGCATCTAAGAAAAGTAGCTCTCTACTCAAAATCCCAATATGTCATTTAAAGAAACATGTGGAAGAAGATATAAAGACTAATGCCAATGTTAGACTAGTATGGCCTGTAGATTAGAGGAGTCATACTGGTCATATGTACATTTCCTATCTCCACTGAAGCCTTCTGGTTGAACTTTTAAGAACAAAAAGGAAAAAAATATGAATAAATGTGACCTTAATTATAGAAATCAAATATAATGAAAATCCTAATACTATCAGCAGCATTTTGACCTAATAAGTCTGAGGAATTTTTGTATGGCTTCCAAGATAAAATATCTATAATGCCATCTTTTGTTTTGTCATGAGCAAAGAGAAATGTGGCTCTCTCTCTAGTGCTGTTGGGGTATCAGTAACTTCAGATCTTCCAGTTGGTGGTTTGTGGCTGCATACGGGACATTTTCTAAGAAAATTTAATAAACAACTGGAACCTAGAAGTAAGCATTTTACTCATCCATCAAAGTTAGGCACAATATGGGACTAATAACATTATTAGAGGTGAGGGAGGTCAGAAAAGAGGAAGGGATTTTTTTCTTTGCTGAAGAGGGGGGTAGATTGACTTTTTTGGGAGAGCAGGGGGGGATCCTGTGTTTTCCTGCATTGAAAATTTTACGTAAGTAAAGGTACAGAAGTATTAGCATAAAAATATACTTAAAGTAACAAAAGTAAGAGTACTCATTATATACGGTTTACTGTATTATTGGATTATAATAATTGATGCATTAAATGTACAGCTTGAATTAAATGCCCATTAAATTGTATCTTTATTATCCTTAATTTGATGCAATTTCTGTTGAAAAGGGATGTTGTTCAGAGACACAATGCACTGAGGAATCAATAATTTTAATCCAGTTAAAGAAGAAAAAGGCTGTTTGATATTATGGGATTTCTTGGTGATGGTTTTATTGGTACTGTAGGGATTTTTCTTTAGCCCTGTTTGTGCAGGATCAATCAAAATGCACCGTTTACAAGGAAGTGACATATTTCCAAGAAGCTAAACCCTAATTTCATGGGTTCCAGCACGAGGCTGTGACTACTTCATTTTTGAAAGTCAGGCACAACCTGTGTAGCACTCCCCTGTGCCTGACACGTTGTTCCAGACTCTAAGCATGGTGAACACCCTCCAGTGCTTAGCCGGTCGGAAATGGATACCCTGCAGGATCAAAGAAAACAGTGGAATAAAATGGTGAAAGGTCAGGAGATCAGTTTCGCTCTATCTTTGGGAGGTGTTGGGGTTCGGGATGTACAGTAGGATGATATAGATAAATCTAACTAATTTATGGCCTGGGTGTTTTCAGCACTTCATAGCACAGCCATGTTCTGGCCGTATGGACTGATGAGTTTGGCTAACTCTACACTTAGAGGCGTTATCAGAGCAGATCTGACAACTGTTTCCTGCCACTGACTACTTCTTTGGAAAGCATGTAAATGTTAGGCTGCTTTATAGCAAGCACACAGGATTCGTATGCTGTGGTCACTCAGTCATAGACTCTGGGAGAAAAGGAGGGACAGGAATATGATATTCATTAAAAGAAAGGCATTAGTGAACAGTGAGGAAGAGACCTGACACACGTCCCACAGTCGGCAGTGTTAAAAGCTGTCATGGAAGAAGCAGAGGTAAAGTAATCTTGTGTGTTTCTGTGCTTGAATGTGTGACTGACAGCTCAGAGGCCAAGGTCTGCAGTTCTCATCTCTGAAACCCTCTAACCCCCCTCCTCTTGTCCCGGTCCCCGAGGTGGTACCCTCCACAAGGTGTCATGGATGTGAGAAGTAATTGAAAATTCTACCAGGGGAACGGATGGCAGCGTGCACCACGGCAGTATTTGTTCAACGAAATGATGCAAACATAATACACAGGGTGTGAGAGACTCTATACTCCCCCTGTGACGACAGCATGAGAGGCGGCTGGGGCGAGTCGTCCTGAACTAATTGTGAAATTGTGCACGTAAGCAGAAGCTTTGGACAAGGGGACAGGGGTGAGAAGGGGTGGTGGGGAAGAAGAGGGCTTGTGACTGGTGGTCCCGGCGGCTTCTGGGAGGGAGCAGTTGTAAGTTTACCCACTGAGCTGCATTCTGGCGTCTCACGTTGCGGCCTGCTCACAAAAATGGCACCAAATGCTTCTCCCTGTGAAATTCCATGCTAGCTTATAGGTGAAGGAGCCGCACTGCTCTTGCATTTGCCAACGGGACCCCCCTCCCTTTCGTTCATGTGTTGCCTTCAGGCGGCGTCCAGGAAAAAATTCCCGTAGCGGTTATTTGGAGAGAGGAGGCAAAGAGGAAAGAGAGAGGGAAGGGGCTGAGACAACACAAACACTGGACAACCCAGTGCTGCTGACTAGGCTGCCATTAAGATCCACACAGCTGTGCTGTGAGCAGCTGTAGCACGGAGGAGAGAGAGGAGGCCAGAAATAGGCTTTCTAGACAGGGCCACACTGAGAAACCATCTACAGTGGAATCATAAAGCTGATCTAGGCAGGCTGTCTCTATGTTGTGTGATATAATGGTGCACGGTGGCGGCTTGGGCCTCAATATCATCTGATCCCTGCACAACTGCTTAAGCACTTAAATCAACTGAGTCGCACAGCAACGCACTCATCTGATCTCACCACTTATAAACTGCAAGTACTTTTGGGCTGACGTTAACATTGTAACATACCTTCTATGTAATTCACAAACCCTAAAGATCAGATTTTCCAGATTATTCATAAAAACAATACGAACGGAGACAGTTTTACACCACAGAGAAAGTTATGATGTTTTCATTAGAGCTGAAATGATTACAGAAAGTTGATCTGGGACTATTTTGATAACAGACTGATGTTTTAGTCAACTACACAAAATGCCAAACATTCTGATTTTTATCTCCCAAAAAGGAGAAATTGCTGCTTTTCTTTGTTTTATATCTGACTCTTCATCAGACAGAACCAACCAAGTAATTTGAAAGACATCAATTTGTGCTCTGGGGAAATTATTATTCACTATTTTTTAGCATTTTACATACAAAGCAATTCAGTTTTTAATCAAGTAAATATTTGGCAGATTATTCAATACTGAAAATGATTGTTAGTTGTGGCCTTAGCTCTCATTAAATATAATTTAAATAATTCATTTTTTTTTTTTTTTTGGGCTTAAAAACTTTAATTATTATAATTATATACAGAATTATTCAACATATTGGCATTGTGTATTTTTTTTTTTAAGCAGTGCTCTGTGGTTGGTCTTTATATGCTGGTTGTGCAGAAACTACTCTGGTTTGACACTTGACCTTGTGTCCCCAAGTTTACAAATAAGTCCCATGCTTTTTCTGACAAGGTAGTAAATTTATGATGGAGGGTTACGTACAAATGTCCCCCTGGAATGCCCAGAGGAATTTTTATTGCACTTTCAGTGGGGAAATAATTACTCAAAGCAATGCCAATTATTTGCTCTCTTCAAAATGGATTTTTGATTTGATAGTCACTGTGACATACTTTCTCATTTAACCAAGTGGTTTTTGTGTGTGTGTACAGGATAAAGTGGCTAACATATGGTGCAGCTTGAACACCCTGATAAAGATCAGATCCATTCTGTCCAGTGAATCTCAGCTCTACCTCAGGTAATCCCTCTGTCTATCCAGTAAGCTCTCACTTCTTTCTACCCTATCTTTCACTGATTTGTTCTTTATTTTGCTGCGTCATCTGTCATTTTTATCTCGACTCCATCCCTCCCGTCTCCTGTTTTCACTCCTTTCATTTCCTGGGAAAGCAGAGCTTGCCCAAGGGAAAAAAAGACTGTGATCCAGCGGAGTGGAAATAAGATCATCCCTTGAGGAAACATCTTGTGAGGAACTTCTGAACATGAAGTCACAGCTGTTTTTGGAAATGTGGTGACAAGAGGTTGAATTGCCCAAGGAACTACTAAAGCATGAGTCACATACAGAGATAGAAGCAGAGTAAATTAAACCGATGACAGGATTTTCTTTTCAAAAATGTTATGATGGATTATGTGTTTTATTATGTTATATTATAAAGCAAGTGAGAGAAGGAGGGAGACAAGTTAATGTTGCTATCAGGGGAGCAAGCAAGAAGCATTCAGCTCTGAGTATCTCTACCTGCTACCCCACAGTACATCCCAGGAACTCTTTGGATGTGATATTTTGACCAAAAGCTGAAGACCTGCGCAATCACAACGAGGGAAATAGTCAATGCAGCAGTTGTGTCATGGAGGAGCCTGCTTAAATAACGCAGCTGGCTAAATTTAGGACTTCTATGTTCACAGCATGGACACGTTTCTGCCAGACTGCTAAGTCCAGGGATCAAGTTGGACTTCTTTGACTGTTGTGCATTTCAAACAAATGAAAAACACTCTTGTCTTTTTGGCGCAGACACCAGATTGCTAAATGCTCTGGTGTGGGTGTACTGTGTACATAGAATGAATCAGCTGTGAAAAGTGATCCATGTCCTTCCGGACCGCAAAACCCTGCCCTACACATAACGCACGCATAACACACCTGCTTTCATACGCACTAAATACCCGCTGACTGGGCTTTACTCACTACTATCTATCTTTCTGTCTCTTTATCTGGCTATTTCTATCTGTTACTGTTCACATAATGCTCTCTAGCACTTCTACAAATGGTGGCACAAACACATTGTTGCCCTCACACCTTGAACAATCTCACCACCCGACCTCTCGGCACATTTGTACACGTTCACACCGACACATAGTCAGTCTCTTCCGGTGCCTCTGCCCCCAGCAGGTGACAATTGAAGGGTTAAACTAATGCCTGGTAACCCTAAGACAGGGCCAGTATTTGGTCATTTCCTACATAGCTGGGGTCTTAGTTGCACAGCAGGCGTTATCTAGAAAAGAATAAGATGGTTGAACGATTGATCCTGGTCCAAGACATTTACTGTTTGCATCTGACATCAAAATTAGATCAACAAGTGCTAATGACTGAAAATGAATTTGTTACTAAAATAGTAGACTACTTTTCTTATGGGAGCATGATCAGCTATGTCAACACAACAGAAAGATGTACACGTGAGACTGGAAATATGGGCAAATATAATTAATTATATTACTCCAAATGTTTTTTAAGTTTTTTTTTCTACCATATTACCACTTCCTCTCCCACTGGAAGCTTACAGAATTGTTATGCACTTGACAGTTCTTGCGGAAGTCAGATAATCTCAATGTCCATTTGTTTTCTTTTACAGTTTTGCCTGCACTGTCCTGGCAATCCTACCTTCCTGTATCAGACTTCTGACAAAGCCAACCTTCTGGCAGTTTAAACTGGCCTTGGTGAGTGTTTTGTTTTTTGTTTTTTTTTTGCATGGATTACCCTAACCTTTTAAAACAATAGCAGCTAAAAGCACTGAACCTCCCCTCCCTATTTGTTTTATCAACTAATAACTTTTTGCATTTTACTATCTTTTCTAATACAGTATCTGATATACAAGTTATTATTATAACGTGATGATTATTGATGCCTGTGCTCATACACAAGTTTTTTCCTTTTTGCTTTTATTATGATGTATTCTATCAAGTATTATTGTTCAATAAATATTGTTCAGTATTGATTATCTTTTTGCCACTTTTAGGCCAATTCATCTCTGGCATTTTTCCTATTCTCGTATCAAGTCCATGAGAAGTCCATCCTCTTGGCTGCCTTGTAAGTACAGAGAAAATAACTCTAATTTGTTGAGGTTTCATCACACTGGATGACATGTAACAGCAGGGATGGTTAACGAATGTAAATGGTACTTTCTCCGTCTCGCAGTGATATCTCAAATATTCATGAGTATAGATTTAATTTCTACTCACAAAGGAGCCATTCGCCTCATCCCTGCTCACAAATCTCAAGTTATGTCTCGCAGATTGATAATGAGTTGAGTACATGTGCGCTTTATTAAAGTGACGTCATTCTCCCGCTTTACTCCCAGAGTAGCAGAGGGACGATCTATTTAAGTTCAGACTTGCTAACTGAGAGGTTATTCAGCTCCGTCATCACACTCTGTGCCGCACACACACAAAAGCAGCCGTCCCGGCTTCCATTGTCTTATGTGCTTCTGTTGTGTGTGTGCGTCAAAGTTGGATCATATTTAACAGACTAAATACATTACTTGTGCATGTCAGTGTAAGATGTGCATGTGTGTGGTTCATTACCATTTACCTCCATATGTATAAAGCTGTGGTGGCTGTAGGTGGAGAACGAAGGATGGGGATAGATTTGACAGCGAGGGATTTGGTTCCTAGATCTGGGCTCATCTATTAATCTAGATTAGGGTAGATTGTTGCTTTATTAACTATTGAGTTATATCTCCCACCTGTCCCTCGGAATCAATCAGTAATGCATGTCCAGGGATTAGGAAAGAATGGCAGGCGGCAGCTCGGGGCGTTGTTTGCGCAGGATCAATTATTGGGCTGTAACAGGATCGCCAAAGAGCACTGGCTGTAATTATGGGATCAGGGACCGGTGGAAAGTGCCCCCCTCGGAGCAGAGTGTACAGCTAGCAGTGAAAGAGACAACCAGGTTCAGTTAACCACACGCCATTCAATAATGCATTTATTGCAGTTAACATTTGGAGATCTTAATTTTGAAACTGAATACTTAGGTGGAATAAAAGTTGGATTTTTAGCCACAGTTTCTAGAGGTTTTACGCCACCAAACATGCCAGTGCAGTTAAGGTAAAAAGGCATACACTGATGTAAAATAATGTGCCACAACAAATGCTGACTGCCTTGTGAGCAACCGTCAATAATCGATTCATGTGGATGTAACATTAATATTATGCACAGATGATATCGCTTCACATCCAGCTTCGACCTAACATGGCCTCACTTCCCGTGTTACTGTAAAATCATATTTGATGATATTTACTGTAGAGCGTTTTCAATAATGAGTGTATATAATTGTGATCTATTCTAGGCCTGTCTGCCTCCTGCTGAACGACCTGCCCCTGATGGCTGTTTGGTTCCTGCAGGCCTCAACATTCAGGTGAGTCCGTGCGGAGGAAAGACCACTGTCAGATTCAAACTGTAGACCAAAAAGTAAAGATCGATGGTAGATGAATAGAGGCTGGATACATGTTTTGATTGTTGTTTATATCAGAGGTACAATAGCTTTTTGGTGAAGAAACTAAACTAAACTTATGTTTGGGATCCATGCTCATTAAAACATTTTGTGCTGTTGCCACCCCATCCTCAACCCCAACCTTTAGTTTTTTATATAATTTATATGTTTTCTTCTAAAGCAATAAATGGGTCTTAATGCAAGAGTATTGTAAAACAAAAAGGTGGCACATTAATACTGGCTGGAGATTATTTCTGTGCTCTGCTATTGAAAAATTTTGATTGGTTTGTTATGTCACACCTTCCTTGGTTGATAGTGCCAATAATGTCTTTTTAAAACTTAACTAGGACTTTTAGTTTTGTGATGGTTGTTTCAATTAAACAGCAGCACCAGGATTTCAGCACCTTGTCTTTATAGATGGTCAAACTGTGCAAAAAGCCTGATGGAAGATATGCCTTGTAGTATCATTCAGACAAGATCAAGACAAGCAGAACTTGACTCAAAATTTGAAGTTAAGATAGAAATGGAGGGGTTAAGTTGCCACATAACGCCACAGAAATAATCCTAAAAACTAAATGGATCTGCGATGTGGGGTTGAGCTGAGGACCACGAATGGAAAAGACAAGTAGTGCTGCAAATGCTCCATCTAACTTTCACCAGCTGTTGTTAAATTCTTCCGGCAGCACTAATTGTTGTGCGTGTGGTTTAGTATAAGGATATCTGGGGATTACATGGCATAGTCTGCATGCCTGCCGTCTAAGTGTGCGTTGTGTAGGGACAGGAGGTCATTCTGTAGCAGTTTCCCAGTACAGTCTGACTTGGACACATTATCTGCGTCTTCTACAGACTCTGCCACTTAAAAAAAAAATACATCTTTTGTTAGCATAATTTGCTGAATGGGTGCTCAATTTTAAGAGGACATAATGCAGGCAGTCTGTTTAAATTGAAGAAGTATGTATTTCTAAAATGTTAAACATTTATCTACTGAATGGACCGTTATTGTTGGAGTAAAAATCAGAATGAGTGGTTTGTTGAGAACGGATAGGTTTTTATAAAGGTGGGGTGATGTGCGATTTACTATGAGTCAACTGTTGTTCTTGTCCATGCCGCCTCTGCTAAACTAAGATAAGCTTGGCATGAATGTCAGAGCCATCTCTCCCCAGGGGACATAAAGCTTGTGCAGGCCTGTTGGATAAAAGCGATGTGGTTTACTGTTGCCCTTCTCTCTCTCTCATTACACTGGACTTAATGACGTACTGTTAGATTTATATGAAAATATCTGTCAATCAAATATGGAATATAATTGTGCTATGAATAATGCTGTTGTACAAGTGTGTATCAAAGCTCCAGCTACAATTTGCATTCAAAATGTGGTAAAGATTTCTGCAGTGGCTTCAGCTTTTGGGCAGTTTTACAGACAAAGATATCAGCCAACACACCCAAAATCTGAACTGTAAATGCACCATTGTTCTCATCCTTGTCCCTCTGTGCAGCATGTTGCCTCTGTTTCTGAAGGACGGTCTGCTGGTGCCCTATGCTGTGACCTCTCTGGCCTTCCTCTTCCTCAGTATCTATCTACTGTCTGCACTGGACCGCAGTTCAGAGGAAGAGCTGAGACTAGGAGCCTACCATAAGATGTTTTTCTTCCTACCCAAAATGGACCTGGCCCGTATAGTGAGATGGAAGGTCAGTATTTAAGCCCTGGTACAGTGACTAACAATACAATACTCAGCACATGGTCTCGGTGTCAGAATCTTTACACCCCTAATAACCATTATTACCCTTCAAAAGGGGCAAAGAGTACATTAAATAATGTGGTATTGTGGTTTATGTCAGCTACATCTTGTAGTTCAAAAGGTAGAGGCTGCAATTGCAGTTGTAATAAGCTGCTAATAAAAGTTGGTAAAGGTCATGCAAATTATTCAATACCTTTAAAACAGGTAGGGATTGCAGTACTGCATGTTTTCATTATCAAACAGATGGAACAGATATAAATACTTTAAAGTAAGCTATGTGTAGATTTTTTCAGCATTTTTCAAATAATTGTAACGACTGTAGAAAGTGAGACAATCCCAGTGTAAATAGGTGTGATCTATGTGTTCCTTTTAGCCCATTAATCTCAGTGTTCCTGGCATGCATCGTTGTCTGTTTGATACAACCGCTAAGAGTCACCAGAATTACAGATTTTCAAATTCTGCACACTTGAGTGTGTTTTCCTATATGTTGTAGACTTGCTTCAGCTAAGACACTTGCTCAGTGACAGTGAACAAAGCAGTCATTTGCTTCTTGATAAGTTAATAGTTCACGTCTGCTCTTGTACACTGGAGGACGACAATGTACAGCTGATGCACTTGTAATAAGAAGGGTGGTGATTTCAGGATCCCAGGTGGCCTGTACTTTGAAAGTGGCACTGGACCTAAATTGCAACTGTGTGAGAAGATATACCCAACTGTATAAATAAAGATCATGTGCCGCTGTAAGCTGTGTAAGCTGTCCGGGGATGAAAGCTGCTGCCAGCCAAAGAATTATTTATCACTTATTTAAGTTTCCACAGCGTCTGAAGTGGCTGCACCGCCAGCCCCTTAGCGACAGGGGCACCGGTAGGGTGTCAGAGATTAAGAGAAGGTGTCTTTTTATAGCGCGTGTCATTAACACAGGTTTGCCTAGATATATTTATTTACACAAGCAGCATAAATAGCGAGCCCCGATGATGGCGATAAGGTTTCATGGGTTTGGGGTGGCGATGGCGAGTGTGGGCATGAGGTGGTTCCTCCATCTTACTCATCTCGACTTATCTCCGGGTCATAAAGCCCAGACAGACACAAGAATGATCTAACTTTCACTATCACCTCTGTTTGCAACTCTGTGACAAGATAAAAAGTGGGTTTATAGGCCAAAAAATTCTAATCACCTGTTCTGTAATATGATATTTCAAGCCCCAGTCTTTCTTTTATAGCACCTCTCAAATGACCAATTTGATGTCCGTCATTCAGTGATAAATATTCAGTGTGATTGGAGAGCTCTTTTAAATGAAATCATTCATTGGTTTGATATTATGGTTTGCAATTAAAATTAAGGGAAAAGCCAACAGTTTGTTCATAGCTGCAGGTGCCCAGTCTTTTCATTGTTTCACCAGGAGAAGTTCCTGATACAGAATATAAATTCAGTCATCATTTAAATCAATTTTGTAAAGAGTTATCTATGTTAATAACTCTCATTGGCCTCTTTTGTTGTGTCCTTTGGGATTGCAGCAGCTTATCAGTCATGCTCTATCAGGTTGTTTAAAGTAGAATAACGTGATGGCACCCAGCTGTGATTTATGTCAGTAATTACCAAAAACACAAAAACTACAGAATGTACCATTACAGAGGACACACTCACTGTTTTGATCAAACACCAATATGTTACGGACCAAAACAGGTCAAAGGTCAAAATAATAGTTTGACAAAACAGTCATAACTCAAGGTCCAGTTACCAGATTTTGACAAAGCTTTCCACCACTTCTAATTGTATTTATCAGTGAATAGAGTTCTCAATTGTCATGGAGATGGCATGCTTGAGATCTGCCACCATCAGACAGTTGTACAATATTGTACACAAAAGTTTGGGCGTCCCTAGACAATACATATTTAATGTCAAATGTTAATGCACTGTCACTTCTTTTTTCTTCTTTTGCACATGCCACAATTACAGGGTTTTTCTATTTTTTAAGTTCATGAAATAAGTGTTAACTTTTGCATTAACTTTTGAAGAAAGGGTTATTTTGAATGTCTGTTCAATGCGGGGGTTGTATTTATTTCTTATCAATAAAAAACAAACAAATTGTAATTTGCCCATGAGTGCCCAGACTACATTACCTCAGCCTGAGCTTTTATGCATTTTATTGTGAACCCAGTATTTTACATGATCTTGTGGCCTTGTCCTTATTTGAATGAGATATTCTCTCTCCCTCCCCTACAGTTCTACATCAGCGTTGCAGCTATGGCTGGTTTGAGCATTGTGAGTGTAACTCTTGTTCCACCACCACGTCTACCTGACTTGTTTCCTGTGTTGGTATCCACCACTGCTTTCCTGCACTTCCTGGGGACATTTCTATATTTCAACATTGTTCAGTTCAGTGGGCCTCCCAGCAGAAAGAACCAGAAAAAGAATAACTGAATGATGCCAAATCTCAAGGGTTTGAACTAATTTTGCTTCAGAAAAGCCAGTGTTGCACTCTGGGGTATACACATCCCCTCTTAATGTGCTCGAGGCCTTTCACTAATGCCGTCATGTACCAAATACAAATAGGACAAGTGCTTATTGGAGGTGCTATATGTATGTTTTTGCTGTTGCTACATACCCACATTAGCATTAACAGCTGTTTACTTACCAGTCTAGAAGAAATGTTGCAGTTTCATTTCTTTATTCGCCAAGACCTTTCTCCTGCAGTGGAGAGCAACAGCAGTGTTAACTCTTGCAGTGCTTCTATTTTTATAATTTTTTAGCACGCTAACCAGCTAGCCCTGTAGTGTCTAGTCTGCCTTCAGTCTACCATGAGAGGGTGAAGCAGTAGCATTGCCCAGAGGGTGTAACCTCTAGTCTTGTAAACACAATGATGGCCGAAGCTCTTCGTAAGTAAACAGCTGTTAATGCTAACGTTGGCTATGTGGTGATAGCAAAAACTTACATATAGCACCTTTAAGGCATCTTGTTGGCTAGATTTGCTGTGCTGCAAAATGCCAATACAGAGGATTTTGTAAAATTATAAAATATCTACAAAGTCACTTAGTTTAGCTTTTACTCAAAGTATTTCTCCATTAATCACAAGACACTGGGTCATGTGAAATATACCTCATTTTCCCACTTGGACCATTGCTATTTCATGCTAACTAGACTATAGCTGGGATATTTAAATAATTTGGGAACATCAGAAGTAAACATACAGTAGACTTTCTAGGTACAGCCCACACATTTGATCTCAGATAGCTCAGTGCCTGTAAGCTCAAGCTGCGGGAGGTGGCCACAATAATAGGAACACCTGCTGTAATGTTTGGTTATTATTAAGACTGTGTTGGAGAGGTGTTGATTTAATTTTGTGGTAATGTACTGTGAGGTGTTTGTGTTATTTTGGCCACCCTCATTACCTCCTGGGGATTGTGATTAAACACACATCTGATGGGACTGTTCTCAGGTCTGCAAGTAACGGTTGTTGTTTTTTTTTTTTTGTTTTTTTTTTAACAGTTTTCTACTGTTTATTTTTATCCATCACAGAAGTTATTTTGTATAAAGTTAGTTTTTGTGAAAATAAATGAAATTTCTCAATGATCTAAAGTGAACATCAGTTTTATTGCCACATTGTTAAATGATTTGATTTGAAGCAGCTTCATATAAACTGTCTACATTAACCAAGTAGTCTGCTAAATCACCCCCTAACTGTCTGGCAGAGACAGAGCCAATAATTGGACAGAAATTATATCTTTCAAAGCTTTTACTCAACATCATTAAATATTAATTACAAGTCCCGGATACTACAAGGGTCCTGCACAAAAGACCTGTACATTTAAAACAAAACCAGTGACAGGAGAGGCCTTAAAAAGAGATGATGGAAGGTGACATATCTGAACATAATGCTATAAAGTTGAAATACCACAGAAAAAGGTACAAGCTATTTCTTTCTCCAATCTCTGAGCAAGTTAATGACAGGCATAAAAAAATCCATTACAACTATAAATGTTATCAGGTCAGTGAGGGTTGCCTGTGCATCTGAGGCTCTGGGCCGGCAGCCACTAATGGGCCATAGGGACAAATAGGAGCCCAAGGTCTGAGTTAACTGGTGCTACAATGGGACATGAAACACAAGGGGCCAATTAGAGGTGGCGTGAAAGGCACTGGTTTGTTCTTTTATTACACATGTTTATATAACATAATGCCAATTCATTTACAAAGATGTGAGGGAAAATGAGAATTTAACACTTCCCACCTCTGAAATGGGTAATGAAATGCAGGTAAACAACAAATAAAGCTGAAGTAAAATATTAAAAATGTACATATTAAAAAATATAATTTATTATCTTTTATTAATATCAAATAGTGCTTAAAAGATTAGTTGAATAATCTATTAAAAGAACATTTTATCACCCAACAAACAGCAACTCATCTGCTGTGATAGTGAGTATAGAGTGAGAGCTGCAGAAAAGTCACTGGATGGAACCTGTGCTGTTTTATTAATGGAAAGTTCATCGGCAACAATTTTGATAGTCGATTTATCAGCAAGTTAAATGTCCGAAGGGAGCTTGTCCCAGCTTCTCAAATGTGAGGATTTGCTGCTTTTGTGTTTCTCTCTTTTATGTCATTTTGAGAGAATATCTTTAGATTTTTGATTGTTGGTCGGACAAAACAAGCTATTAAAAGACATCAGTCTGAGCAACTGGTTAACTGAAAAAAATAATTAAATTGCTATTGCTAATAGACAGATAAACAAGGTTAATACACTGCTGTATGTGCCATCATATTCCCAGTCATTAACCGTAATAATAAAGCAACAAAACAGAATACTCATTGATGCGAACAAACGGTTTTGTCTGGCTGTGTTTACACTGTTACACTAAAACTAATTTGAGACAGACTTGGCTTGCAAATGTACATATATATATGTGTAAATATAAAAGCTACATCACACGGCTGTGATGCTCCTGGTGTTTACAAAAACTAAATAGCTAAATAATGATACACCAAAGAGTGAGTCTTTTCCATTTTCAAGCTACAGTAAAAATAAGGCCTGTCACCATTTCACTTTGGACTAGTAATCCAGGATACATATCTGCACTTCCTGTAGCTCTCTAAACCTAAAGGAGCCACAGATTCTGAATGCACATCATTACTCTTGTCAGAAGAGGAGATAACGGTTTTAGATCCCAACCTATAGCTTTGGAAGCCATTGCTATAGGTAAGATGCAGATGTGCTGTAACAGGAGTGGGAAGGGGGTATTTAAAAACACTGTGGATCCTTCTATCAACCTCCTAAGGGGCTTGTATCAAAACATTAGTTTTGTTTATGGGCGTACTGGCTTTGTCCTTCATGTGGCCTCTAAGGGTGATAAAGTGAGAGTTACACGATCCACCTTAGGCAGAAATAGGAAATGTTGCTGTGAACACCAGCTGTTGCTTAGGTCGACTCGGGCAGTGAGAGGCCTCGGCCTTCTCAGGCGCTGCCAAATAAAGAGACTACTGTGTTGTGTAAGACAGTTTGCACCCCCCCCACCACCTCCCACCTTTACTTTTCAAAGGTGTTAAGCTGCACAGGTGGGGAGGATTGCATAGTTTTAGCCATAAAGGGGATGAGGGTTGCTGTATGAAAGAACATTATTTGCACAGCGTTGCAGCATTGTGGTTAATGTAGAATCAACATTTGTCAGCTGCCAGGCAGGAGGCTCCGGAGGGTAGACGGGGTCTAACATGTCAGAGAATTTGCTCCTACCGTTTCAGACACTTCTCCCGCAAATGAATGACGGCTTCCAAGACATCTCAGCCTCACAACTGACAGCACAGATTCCACATTCATCTCCTGCCTTATCTCCATGGGATCATACGCACAAGAAGTGAAGAGCAATTCCATTAGCTGTCAACAGCCGAGATGCCTCGCCAACAAAAACCTGGGGAATATGGGAGAGGAAAACATGATTGTAACCCCACTGGCACCCGGTGATATTACACACACCGCAGTCACTGTCAAGATTGAATATTCACAAAGAAGAATTTAACAGGAGGCATATTTTCTATAAACCATGGGTATCTGTTAATAAACCAAGATGTACGGCAATGGATTTCTGTCAGTCTTCAAGCTTCATTTGCAATTTATTCAAATTTGAAAAATTTGAGTTGAAATAGATTATTTTACCTCAGCCCATAATGGACTTGAGAAACTCGCAGGAGCTGCCCATCTTCACAGGACCTAAAAAGAGAAACAAAACCTAAAGTCAAGGATGTATACATACATTAAAGTGTTATGAATTTAAAAAGACATGCATACTGCTGAGGTGGCAGGAAAATAATAAAAGGAGACATATAACCGGAGACATATAATCTTAAGAATCATGTAATTGCAAAATAAGTCACTAACTGTGAAATAAATTATGAAAAAATACTTATTTGTTGCTATGTTAATATTTCAAAAAAATCTGGAAGTATATTTTTTTGCACCCCGAGATGAAATGCAATGACATTCAGTAAATCAGAAATCATGCCTGAAAAGACTGCATACTCTGCAACCCATGGTGTCGATCGAAGGCCACCTGCTTCAGTTGGACCAGAACAGCCTAATATACAACTCCCCCCTTTAATTGTGACTGTGTGGTCAATCAGAAAGCATAAAACTCCCGGTGGGTAGGTGGCATCTGTCTGTGAGGCCCCCTGTAGGATTGATGTGCCAGAGTCTGGGAGCTGCCTGGGCCGGCAGCCTGCGACCTGCGACACAAGCCCCATCACTTTTATGACATCTTAAGGAATCTTCTTTTTAATACAGCCCATTACTGCTGACATACAAATCTTCCCCAACGTGGTCCTATCTATGGTCTGATCAATTTTTACACTGCTGAGCCGTCCCCTTTCCCCTCATTTTGTCATTTCAAAATTCATATTATATAGGATTTTCTTATGGGAAAAACTGCAATAAAAATATGTTACCATCCCGAAGATGTGCACAAGTCAGTACTTGGCTATTACTAAAAAGCTTCAGAGAAAATAAAATTTGTTTCTGTAGTAAGCAGAACTGTTTAAATGTTATTTATTTTTATGTTCCTAAGAAAATATATTGTGAAGTGCAGCATTGATTTAGAACATAACCATGTCTCGATACGGGTTGGAGGGGCTGAATTTATGAATCCTTTGCACAACTCCTTTAATTGAATTTTCCAAATCTCTCACCACACACAAATAATCAATACCTACAGCGGAGGGAAACTTGCCTCAGAATTATTAGGGCCTTTCTTTTTCAATTTTGTAGTCATCAGCACATACAGGCACTGTGGGTATTTGTAATGCCGCGACTATGCCCAGAGGATTTATGCTCGCCCCAAGCCTGATTGCTCACCAAAAGTGACTTCTTTAGACTGCTTACTGAAACTTTTGTTAACCTTAAAAGGACAGTCGTAAGCGCTTCTTAATACCGCACTCTCACTCTGAGAAAGAAGCACGTCTAACTAACACGGCATAAGACAGAAAAAGGAGATGACAAGGCAGGAAAAGGGAGAGAGAGGGAAAGAAAGCATTAGGAGGAAGAGTGGGGCTGGAAGATTGGCCTTTAAGGTTTAAATGTCCTCATGGATTTACTCAGCTGCCCTGGCAGGGTGGAGGTACTGGAGGCTTTGCTTAGCACCTAACAGAGGGGTACCCAGGGTCTGAACATACAGAAAGTGCTCTTCTTAGTGTGTAATGGCTGCCATCATACTTATACATGCAAAGTATTCAAAAAAATGCAGTATTTAAAGTCAGAATATGTAACTTTTGAAAGCCAAATAAGTTTTCCTCTTACAAAAGTTCAGTTTAGAAGTATTAAAACACATCTAAACTCAATGCAATTTACAGCACTACTTGGTCTGGTATGACCAGTAGCGTATGGTAGCTAACACCAGCTAGTTTTAGTAGACTTTAGACAGATATTGCTGTGTATAGTAACTGACCTTGTTGAATCAGTTTGCCAACTTCGTGACTCTCTTCTATTGTGCTACTGTTACACTATGTTTTACCATTATCCCATAATCGTCACTTGTGGTTACAGTGGTTGCCTCTTCAAAGACTATGCCACAGTCATGTGCTATTGTTGTCTGTTGTACTGCACGCTTGCCTCCCTAGTCCACGTGTCCCAGAGGAAATCATGCAATCATGCAAATAGCATACAGGTTCACATTTTTTTAGGGAGACAAACAGATGCCACAAATCAGTGCATGAGATATTATCTAAATTGTACTATATGTTGTGATGTGTGTCTTATCAGCGTGGCTCTGTGTTTTTGTCCAGTCACTCTGAATCATGCTGCAGCCCCAAAACATCCTTTAAAGCCTCAACTCTGTCCAGACGTCAGGGAACTAGACAGATTTGAGCCCAAACATATACAACATGACCACTCATTTTAAGTCTGAGGTCCTGCATCAAAGGGGTTTACTGTACAGTGAGGGCAGAGCAACCAATTCAAAAATTTGACTCAGGAGCCACTGCTTATTGAGTCTATGTGTGGAAAACAGTTAATTACAGTTAATTTGTATATCTATAAATCAATTGCTACTGTGTACCTCTGGTGTGGTGAGGATATTAGTCAAATCTATAGTCAGTATGTATATTAGTGCTTGAATGTAGTACATCAACATGACCCCAACTTCAGTATAATACAGTTTATAGTAGATATGCAACAACATACACATGACCTTCTTCATTATATCTCTCCTCCTTATCATTTTCATAGCGTACATATTGATATATAATATTGTATTCCCACTGACAAGCTATGAGAACGGCACATCAGCCCTATCAAAAGACTTTCTTACACTCCCGTCCCTTGTATTCAGCACATGGACCCAAAGCCTAAAGGCCATAGCAGCGAATCTAAACAAACATTTAACACTAGAGCCGAATCATGCTTCAAGATACCATCAACATCATCTGTCTGGATTTCACGCTCCCAGCAGATATAGGCCAGAACTCTTCAGCAGCTTTGAATAACAGTTTGTTTACTTAAAATGTGTGTCTCAATGCACACAGAGGGCCAATTCTCTCCCACAGCTATCTGCCTTGACATTGTGAAGTCTGTTGTTGTAAGGAGGTTTATGCAAAACTGATAAATTTCACGGATCCACCATGTGACAAAAATGTGACATTCCTGGGGTGTGGATCTACAATGCATCATGTATGTTCTGCTTCCTTACTGGAACTAATTAAAATAATTTCTAACAACCTTATCGGAAAACAAGCTAGCTTCCTGACAGTACCCTCTATTCATTTTCCACAAGTCACCATTGTATGATTGGATCACAAGAATTGCTCTGCTGCAGGCATAATATGTGCCTAAAATAATCAAATTAATTCTTTCCCTAGGAAATCTACTCATCGACTTGTTTGTGTAACCATAACAAAATGTTGTTTTTCTCCAAAGGTCGCAGAGCACACGATTGTCTCAGCAACTCAAACAAGCATCCATTGATGCTGTTAATGCTAAATAGCAAAGAAGATGCAGGAAGAAGCAAATCAAATAGTGAAGTAGTAGCACATGGGGATCTCCTTGGGAATCAAACACCCTCATGACTGCATTTGTTTTCCTTCTTATCTTGAATTGAAGCAAACAATTGGGGCAAATTTTCTTCTTCTCTCTAGTTTTCTTCTAGTCCTTTACTGACCCACAAATAAGGTCACAATCACCACAATCGCAACAGTCTACATGGAGCAATTTGGTGAAGGCTGTCACTGAAAAATAGTGCCACCAAAAACAGTCAGGTACAATGCGGGGGACAACGGCCCTCAGTCTCGAGTGGAGTAGTTTGGTCAAAAAGTATAGAGCAGGAACATTACTTAGAAAACTATAAAATTCCCAAAGCACATACAACATACAAGTCGTCAAAAAGGCCAAAAATGAATGTAGCCTATGAGAAAAATAGCTGCTGAACTTCTGCACTTATCTTCAAACATGTGTGGCAGCTGTAAATCTTGTGATATTGTTCAACCCTCAGATCCACTTAGCACGTGGCCATAAAGCCTCTGTGATCAGTGTGATAAAATCCAGTAAAATGAATAGGTGAGTTTATCTAGATGGTATAAAAGCATAATAGCACATGAATGTTAAACAATAAAGACTGTTTACTCTTACACTGTGTTTGGTTTTATTATTAGATAAATTACCTTGATGGTGATTGTTGGGGTCTTTATTTCCTTTTAAAGATGACTCTACTCTGGATGCTGAAAAAGACAGAAACATCAACATACAATGAAAAGAGAGAACAAATATGGAGCCTGACACAAAATTAGTGTCTTTTTGATGCCAAAAATAACTGCAAACAGAATATAAATCTGTGGTTTAATCTATTTTCTCTCCAGTTGTGTCAGTAGAAAATGCATCAAATTCCATGCAACCTCAGTTTTAACCTGACTTTCTGACACATTCATATTTACCAATGGAAGTCACTTTGCGTACTTACTCAGCTCTCTGTGTCTCTGTAGCTCAGTCTTCAGGTCAGCTGAAGATCCAGTGAGGGAATGTCCTTGTTCGCTGCTGCCCTCTGCTGACTAATTAAAATACAGGAGAAAGAAGATAATAAGGAAAACTCAAAAACCACAGCAATATACAGGAAATAAAGAAAAAAGGATAAAGGTAGCATAGTGTCTTGGAAATGAGTGAACAAAGAAAAAACACACGGCCCTGCAAGCAGCTATTCTGAAAGGAAAAGTCATGTCAGAAGTGAATATTCAGTACGTGATAAAGCCTATCATCTCTCAGTCTGAAGATATGATGGAGACAAAGACATTTCCGCCTGTTCTAAAGATTTAAGACCAAAGGAAAAGCCTCTTACGAATATCTCCTCCAGCTCTTTCCTGGCCCTGATGAATGCATCTGCTGATTGTTCCAGTTTCGATCGCAAGGCGTCCAATCTGGTCAAAGCAAAAGAGAGAGGGGTGACAATGATACCATCACATGTTCAGAGGTCTACAGACAGTGAACTGAGTAAATGTCTGGCTATAACATTAAAATCTAAAAAGACCATTCATAACTACTAATACTGACTAATTACGTATTGGCTATTTTTATATTGATCGGTAGCATTAAGTGTGGCAAATAAATGAATATTCTAAAGAGACTTAAACTACAAAGAAAGGCAAGTACAGTAATTAAAATACACACAAGACAAGTATACAATTACAAATATTTTCAAGTATAAACCATATTTGTGCTACCTTTATTTCAAAACAACAACTTTATCTGGTCTAAAATGCTGTGTATAACAAAAAGATTATCTGAACTACCTGTGCTGTAAACCGTATTTTATGTATTTATCTATTCAGTTATGTATGTATTTGTTTATTTGTTTATGTGTTTTTCTTCTGCCTTATAGTACTTTTTGTATTTTATTGGTTTTGCTATGTGTGTGTATTTACTCTGATCATTTGAGGTTCCTTTTCCCCCAAAATACAATTAAATCTATGGTAAAATCTACAATAAATCAAAACACTGCTGTGCCCCAAGTGACCCTAATATGACATAACCAAGTGAGTGTTATGAATGTACTGTAAACCGAGCTAATGTAACGTATTAGTGACAGCACTATAAAATTAAAAACTAATGCTTGTCTCGATGAATGGGCCAGACACCAAATGTCTGCCTGGGCTAAGGAAATGGTTCTTGTGTTAAGTGACTCTTATACAACTATTTTTAGTGCTATCTAAATCACTGATAATTTGGCCAGTGATGGATCCCCGTCATTCCGTGTCTCCTGTCATTAAATTCTGATATGTCATTATGACCATCAGGAAAGTGTGGCAATTGAAATACAGCAACTCATAAAAGGGAGTTCACTGTAACCCTCTAACTCTGTGTTCTACACAGAGTTTGGCTCTTTTTTGATAGTTTAAAACCCCCATCAACAAATAACTGGTTGATTTAAATAAACAGTATGAAATAAAATAAATGCAAAAACTTAACTACTCACCTTTCCAGTTCTGTCTGTGGGACCTCTTCTTCATGTGCAGTGACTTTGGTCTTGCCTGTTGCTGAAGCACCAAATCCTTAATAACACAATCTAGAGTATACTAGATTGCAATTATTCTTCTTTATATTCATTAGGTATTAGTTACCTCAGAAGGATTACATTATACACTATAACTTAAATTAAATAGTCATAGCTCAAATAATCCTAAAGAACGTCCTTTTTATGAAGGACAACATCCTTAGCTCTGTACTCTGAAATGCAGCTGCAGAATTTGCACAGATGTGTCATTTCCGAGGATAGATAGAGAATGGAGCTGGTGGATTTAGGTTATTCATCTGGCAGATGGCAGTACATTATTGCAGTCATCTTTATAGTTCTTCAGGAAGTTCTTGGAAGGAAGTATAGGAAGTTCTTGAGAGAAACTATAGGAGATGATCACATATTTAAATATTAAGTCTATGGGTTTTTAAATCATCATTCACTGTATGCAGAATGAAGTCTTTGAGGTACAAATGTACTTTTTCAGTAATGCTCTGCCTCACAGTCACACATTAACTGTTCCAAGGCTGTGGGTCCTCAAGAGTTCAGTCATCCCCCCCCCAGGTTATAAACTCCAAGTTCAAGGAAATGAACAGTTGCCTTTCTAGCAAAATGCCCATTTCTTTAACTTTTAGGCCTCAGCTGCCTCGTAGTTGTTGAGACAGTTCTTAAGGAAGTTGTTTTGGAGAGGACCAAGCACATTTACAGTCTGACATGTGTAGCATGCTTTAGGGTTTTAGGTTGTCCTACGTGTTGCCCATGTTTCTGTGGGTTTGAGGTTTTATGTTTGTTTGTTTTGCATGGTACACACTGACATCTCTTCAGAGATCGGTAAGGACATTTGTAAACACACCTGCTTGAGAAGCTGCAGTCCGAGTCAGAGTTGCATGGTTTCTTGCAGGAACTGGTATTTTGGAAGCTGGACGCTATGCAGGATAACGAAAAGACAAAATCAACTAAAACATGTGATGACAAAATAAACACATTATTTAAGCATTTTAAACAGAGACAGCTAAAAGCTTGCATTTAAACCATTCTTTTACACAGAGACGAGAAAGCCAGAAAGCAGTATGCTGCCTCTGGGTGATCAGTAAATTGATTACACTCTACTATACCTGATACAAGGACTGCTTATGTACTTACATGATGGGCATTGTCCATGTGCAGGGATCTTCTCACACTGTAAAAAAATAGGTTACGCGTAAATGAATTTCTGCATTCAATTAGAATTATCTAAGACAGCTATGTTGTTGGTTATCTGAATTAACGCCATGCAGCAAAAGGCCCTTTCACCAGCTTCAGTCTGTGTACTTCATGTATTATCATGTATCTCCCTTCAATTTTAAGGGGCTAATCATGGGATATTATCACGAGAGATTAAAAACCACCAAATTTAGTCCATATGAGAGTAGAACAGCGTCAGTGAGGTCGGACACAAATTACACAACAGTCTACTGTCATTGTAAAACGTTAGCAGTCAGTGCAGTTAATGAACTAGTCTGTTAGTCTCTGTTGCAAATGAGAACAGATTAAAAAGATATAGCGATCGATACTCACGGCATTTTCGAGTTTCAGACTCTCAGCAAAAGTTTGTTCCAAATTTATGAAACTGGCGCCTTTGCTACACTCAAACCATTCGTGTAAAACATGACCTCCCGTATATATAGTTCTGTAGCCCCTTATTTAGAAAATACCCGGGAAACCCACGAATTATGCTAAATCCCAAAAGTTAAATCTAAATAAATAATTTAAAACAAATAATTTGATTTCTGCGCATTGTGTTTATATTTATGAGCCGCAAAATGACGAAAGGTATTATATTACGTTTTTAACACCAACGGGAACACTTAATGTTTGTTTCGTCAGTGCCGACTTTTGGTGAACACCGATGAGTTTTGTTTACGTAGCAACAGGCAGCGCATAGCAACGGTGTTATAAAAATGGCACTGTTACTGCGGATTTGGTTTAATCAGATGTATATTGAATGCTTCCAGATGGTTATTACAGTGTGATAACGGATTAAAAGTAATAGCGTGTAGCCTAAGTCAGCTGCCATATCTGGAAACCCGGAGAGAGCTAGCTAACGGTGACCAGGGCGATCTCTTCTCTTAAAGATGTCTTTTCGAGAGTCACCGCGTCCTTCTGATGAAGAGGAGGCTTTCTACCTGCAGTGCAGAGCTGCGTACCTCGCTGTGTTCAGATCTAGTTTGACAAATATCGCTTCCAAGCAGCAGTTATGTCGTGGTAAGCTATCATAAATACGTAGCTTGCTCATTAAAGAACTGTTAGCGTGATATATATGCCAGTGCTAAGGAAAAATACATATTTGATAGATGTGATTGTCGTGCTAATTCAGTGTTTATGAACCACTCTATGAAATGTATCAGCTGATAACATCAAGCGTTGAAATTCCTTTTTAAACTCTTAAACCCGCACTGACCTGCTGGTGGATCATTCATTACAAACCCATGCTGTGCAGCAAAACATTAATCAATTCCACAGAGCATTTAGTGGTGATCCCACTTACCAAAATACCACAAATTAATGAACTTTGGGGAAATGTGCACAAGTGGATTCTCAGTAGTTACTTTTTTGTTGTGATTAGTGGTTCAGATGTTACACTGTGCAAAAAATCATCTCATCTTTTTGATTTTTGAATAATGTACATTTAAAAAGTCTGTCAGAAAACAGGTCAAGAAGAAACTATTGTTGTTTGCTATCTGCTTGCTACTTCTATAGTCAGTGTTTTGTTACCACATTTATTCCCTTCAGTTCTCCAGCAAGCAGGAAGAAATCCATCCCATGCCACTCTCAATAAATACTGGACCCCGAGAACGTCTAAACTGAACTTTGACGACTTCTGTGAGATTCTCAAGTGTGAGAAAAAAACTGAAGAAACAGAACTGATGAGAGCTTTCAAAAAGATGGATGTGAACGGTGATGGCTACATCACACACAGTGAACTGGAGAAGGCCCTCACCACTGTGAGTTATTTGAAACATTTTGTATTTGACAGATATTATTGTTATTGTTCTGGATTAATGTTTTGGTTTTGGCTACAGTTGTTAATTTTGAGTGAACTGAGTGAGTTACGCAACCAGGCCAACTGAGTTACACAGCAACTGGGAACCCAGTATTACAGATGTAGACTGCATAAACATAAAATGATTAAAATCACTGATTGGCTCATGCTTAAACAAAATAGAATAGATAGGTGTTTTTACTCTTAAAGAAGATATGTTGAATCTTCCAGAGAGGAGAGAAAATGACGGCTGAAGAGGTGAATGCCATTTTCTTATTAGCTGACATCAACAAGGACGGCAAACTGGACTACGCAGAGGTAAGTTTGGACAAGTATCAAGTGACTTCTATTCTGCTAGTACTTCAGGTTATTCCTTAAAGTTCAACTGAATTTGCATGAAATACAGAAGAATAAATGACTCAAAGCAGCACAGAAAATTCAAAAGTGCAAAAGAATCAAACAGTTTTAGCCCTCCCATGATTTCCTCCAAACTTGTCTTTACTTAGTGTGATATTCTCACCTCCACCCAAGACAAAAGTGTTTCTGACCCTCTCCATTACCTCAAAACTGCGCTCATGTATCATCTTCTGACTTACGGTTTCTTGTTGCTGTCAGTTCTGCAGATTGCTTGTGTCTACAGTAGAACAGTGTCAGATGGCTGCTATGGAGAGGCTCGAGGCAGACGCCAAGCTGAAGAGACAGAACTTTGGCAGTCAGTCGTACAGCCCTCCGAAGAGCTCCGTGTCGTCAGCGTCAGCAGCAGCAGCGCAAGTGGCAGCGACTCAGCCTCAGCCTCCAGAAGCATCAGACGTGACACTCAAGAAAGGTACAACATGTGGCTTCCCAGAACATTCTCTAACATAAAGTATACTGCCTCTGAATTTGTGTTTGTTTTTATGTTTTAAAAAATGATCAGTTTGTGTCAACAAGCATTTACTGCTGTGCTCAGTGACAGGAGATCAATACATTGGTGTATGACTCCAGAGCTACATGTCCAAAGCAGCAGCCTATCATAGATACACAGCAGGTATACTCAACTCTTTCCAAAGATGCACACCGATTGCCCCAATACGCCTCACCGATTAGTTTTGATGAATAAATAATAGCTCTGTTATTGATCGATTTTTCACTCCCCCTATGACAAATCACCTCATTAAGACAGTCCATACATCATAATAGCAACACAATTACAACGGCTTGTTTGGAGGGAGGAGACTCTCAAACGTTGTGATTTGGGTAATCACTTCTGTCATTAAGAGATTGACAAAAGCTCTATCTACACTGATGAAAAATGTTGCCTTTCAGCTGTGGCTGTGGAGTAGGGACTTGCCAAAAATATATGTTTTTGTAGCCTAAACAAGCAAGCAAGGACTGGGTTCAAGTCCAGCTGCAGCATTCTGCTACCAGAGATAATGAACCAGCGTTTTTTCTGTAAAAGACAGTTGAAGATGGGTGTAAAAATCTACTTTTTGCACTTAAAAACCAGTATTTTCAGGAAAGACGAGAACAGAGATCCTGGATGAGCGAGCCAGGGACAGGCCCACAGTGGGAAGATAGATGGGGTTGATTTAAGTGGTCAGTCCATGTTCATGCTATTGATCTGGAGGATTCCACCACTTCTCACTGGGGAGATGATGAGGGATTAGACGGCGGTAGAGAGGAGGGCCCAGTCGACCAACACTGCAAAAACAAATGAGCTCCCACATAGTAGTCAGGATTATCACATTATTGTGCCTCTCCCAGGTATTGATTTATACCCGTTACATTTTAACAAGGCTCTGACACGAGAAGCTACGTGATCACACATGTTGAATGGGTTATTCTTGGAGCTCAAAAACAGTTTTGACTGCTCATTTGGTCTTACATTTGTCAGTATAAACCACTTCCCTGAGAAATACAGAATAACTGTATGTGACATGGTTAATTCTGGCTGATTTTTCACAAATAATTGATGATATTAAATTATGTATCAGGTGTTTTGTGTCTAGCAGTTAGACCAATTGATGAGCTGTCATGGTGCCTCTCTGATAATTGGTCTATTTAGTTCAATTCCTGCAGTTTTCTAGCACCAAGGAACCACCAGTGCTGAAACAATGCTCCAACATTCAATATAAACTCACACTGAAGCTTTTGTTGGGCCACGTTTCAGTGCATCTTTGTCCACATTCATGAAACAGCCACAATTTGGTCCTCTAGATTAAAATACTCTCATCAATACAAAATGGATCCATGACAAATACCATGACAGTGGGTCTATTTATTTCTCTGCTACGGTAATTTGCTTGTAAGCCCATCACATTACTTCGCATCTTGATTCCCCGGGCTTGGAAACAATCAGACCCCTCATTAGTGAATTGATATTTTCTGGCTTCAATTAGTGTTCAAGGAAAAAAAGTTGTGCAAGATAATGGATTTGAGAGGCTGCTGTTATGCCATTTGTGATTTAAAATGCCTCCATAATTAATTAAAATGGGGTTGAACTTGAGATCACACTTTCTCAGAACCCAAATGCATAGCAGCCATCTTCACTTGAACTTGGGAATGGACTCCCGGGAAGACGGATTACAGTGTCAATTATGTTGTGCACCTCATCTCTCTTTTGAAAAGTGTGTTTACTGTTTGGAGAGGGGGAGGGCTACTCTTAATCTGTCAGTCAGTCAGCTGAGCTCTGTGCTTTGTTTTAGCAGCATTATGTATTGATAATAATTTTGTACGTGTATTTTGAGCATGTGTAGCTGTCTTTATAATTTCTCATCTTGGCGTCTGACGTGTGTTTATTTCAGACAGCAGATCGTCCTCTCGTCCTTCCTCTGCTCGCAGCAGGCGGTCGTCTCTGTCGAACTCAATCATTATGACTTCCAGCAGCACTAAGGCCAGCAAAATACCAGAGCCTTCAGGCTTACAGGTAAACCATAGGAGTAATGTTGATGTTTCATAATGCATCAGTATAGATATTAGCCACTTTGAAATCCTTGAAGACCTAATTTTAAAACCACTGTCCTATTTATTTAATGTTTATTTCATATTTGTTTTGTTATGCACAATTTTATAATTCGGTTCACTGCCTCATACACAGTGTTTATAGCCTAGATTGCAGTGCCTGTCCCTGGATGGGCCTTAATACAAATATGAAACTCAAACAGCTCAAAACAAAAACAATAATACAATAAAATTACCATAAAACTCAATGACAAGCATCAGATCATTTATGACTACATGACTGATCGCTCTTTAAAAGCTGTTTCAGCTAGAGTGTAAAATGATCCCATTCATGACCCATTAGACAAATCACAATTAATAAGAAAAAAAACACAGTTATAAACTCATGAGTCACTTAAATGGCATTTGATGACAGAAAATCAAATTTAATACAGTAATTTATAGTAATATAATTTACATTATTTACAGTGTATTTTTATTGTCTTCTAGCGGCAAAATGCTATATTATGAAGCTTAAAGATTCAAAGGAAATCTTTGCACATGAGCCCCTGTGAAAGACCCCATGATAACAAGGACCCTGCAGCCCCACAGCTCTCTCAGTATCACTGTCACCCAGTGTTTCTGATGGGCGAATTTAGCCCTGGGTGGATAGATATACACTGTATTGATCCCTTGCCTTTGTTTTCACTCTTTTTGGCTTAACCTCGCCTGGTTTGCTTTACAGCAAGGGGGGTGAAGAAAAAAGTAAATAAATAAATAAATAAAAATAACTGCCCCCCATTCCATCTCTCAGGTCCAAGCATCGTGTTGAGATTGGAAAGGGCCAGACATCATCGAGGTAAAAGAATGTGTGTCCAGAGATTACCTCTGAGGGAAGTTCTGCTCGCTATATTGGCTGCTATATTGCCACAGGCTGATAATTGGGAGGCGGTGGGTGGAGGGTGGGCAGTGTTTTTGTAGTGGTGTGAGTGTGTGTTTGTGTATCTATGTGTGTGCCATGTGGGATGCAAATGTGTGTGAATAAATAGAAAGCTGGACAGTAAGGATTATTCTTGCTTATTCTCAGTATTTATGCATAGGTTAGAATATAATTCAAGGCAAAATGTGTGTGTGTGTGTGTGTGTGTGTGTGTGTGTGTGTGTGTGTGTGTGTTTGTGTGTGTGTGTGTGTGTTTGTGGCTGGTTTGGTGTCCTGCGACCCTTTGCGTTGCAGTAAATCAGACCTGTGGCCAGAGCAGGTGACAGCGTCTGTATTAGTCTGCAGGCTGACCCTCTCTCTATGGGGGCATTAATTCTGATGTCTTTAAGCAGTAGACGGGTGCCCATGGCAATTTCCCTCATTTAATATTGTCTGGACAAACCACTGAAGTGTTATGGTTTGATCTTTTATGCCTCTCACAGCCCAAGATAAATACTTTGAGAAAATGGCTTTTCTCTAAAGGAGTGACATGCTCCGTCTTTATGGTACTTTCTTTGTTTAACTTGGTGATTTATTTGTCCACTAAAAGAATTTATAGCCTATTCCAGACTTGCTTGGCCCTCAATGTCCTCTTACTGTGTGTCCACACCAACTGTGTTTTCATTTAATGTGTCTCCAATGAGTGGAAGGAAAACTTCCTTGTTTTGATGTTCCTGTTCAATTTCAAATTAATATCTCATTTCGGTTGTGCTGCCAGACAAAGGAACAACAGGATTTCACAATGAGAGAAATATTAGGATTCATAAATATTGCCAAAGTAGCCTCTTGATAGTTTTGAATGACCGCTGGCCCAAGATTGAAAAGGCTGTATTTATCAAAGTTAAATGGACTCCAATTTGCCATATCAGGTACTAGAGGGAGATTTACTTCGGCCTGCAGCAGGAGCACAGTGTAACACGTCTGCCCTCCTCTGGATCAGCAGGAGAATAACAAGTGTTTACACGCTGCTGAGCCGACATAAACTGTGAAATAATGAATATGGCCCCTGAAGGTTGGAGTGGTAATTATCACAACGCCAGTTTCTGTTAATCAAATGAGCAACCTCTACTGTTATGATTGACTGCTTAATTCACTTTTTCATGCCAAAATATACTTCCCCCTGTCGCAAGATCAATCCCTCTTTTAATAGGAACTGCAAATTAGTTTTGGTTTCCGTTGAATGAATAAATGCATTTTGTTGTCACGCAGCAAAACAGTTTGTTGGAATTGTGTCAGGATCTAAACAGAGACCACACATCATCAAATATATTAGGATACACATAACATGAAATACCAAATTAGATATTTCAAAGAGCTTAAAACTGTAAACAACTGGGTCTATGACTAATAAAGTTTAGGAATCATTATTTTTCTGCTTTATTAGTCGTAACTTATAAATGAAAGTTTATATGAATGTGGTGGGTCTGTCAGTTAAGTAGAAATATTATCCTTTGTTCCAGGAGTGGCATCACAGTTCTGTGAAAGGATGTTTCTTCCTGGAGGATGATGGGAGTATCAGCTCTCTGCAGTACCAGCTCCACGTCCCCCAGACAACCAACGTCTACCTGACTATCCAACCGCTCAGCCTCAGCCACAGACCTGGTACTTAGACTGTTTTATATCCACACCACAGTTTTAGTGGGATACAGTGTAGTGGCACAGTTTTAAAGAGGCTTTTTGTGACATTGTAACATAAATGTAGTATCGCCCCAGTAATTTTCAGATTATGAATCATAAACAAAAAGACCACACAGAACGACTTTGTTTATTGGCCTCTGCATTGTATTTCACATCTTGTGGCAGCGGGTCAGATTTTGTAGGAAGTGTGCTAGATTGTGTTCCGGCTCAGTGGACGATAATTTATGACAAACAATAAGAAGAGGATGTAGTTTGGTTTATAAAAATTGGAGGAAAGGTAATCCTCCTGTTTATGCCTGTTTATGTGCTGGTATAGCCAAAGTGAAAATTTGTTATCAAAGACTCAGCATACTCTTAGTGACAGGAGATCACATGCATCAATTCTGCTAAGCTTCTCAGTTAATATATTATATCATATGTTTTGGATATGGTAGTTTTATGAAAAATAATAGAAGTATGTGGTACACGTAAACAATCACTTAAACAAATTGTGCTGTAATGTTGGAAGTATAAAATACACAAGTACTTGTTTGTTCCTTTAACTCAACCACTCCTTTTTTGCTCCTTGCACATATTTATATTTTGATAATCAAATGAAGTAAAATAATTATATCGTAACCCACAAAAAGCCCTTGAACAGCAGTTGTTAGGTCAAAATCTGATTTACTTTATATACCCGTTGTCCTGTGTTACTTTTCAGACAAGTGTTCATCATGGATGACAGTGGATACAGCTCTTTTTATTATGTCTGCTGGTGAAACCAAAGAAGACTCAACTCTACTGCATTTCACTGAGTCGAAAGACAAAGAAGTATGTTTGTGTTTGTTGAGAGATGTGCATTCATTGCCATTTCTAATCCTTCCCAATGATACTTATTTTAGGAGCTTGCGTTTTATTTACTCCTAAATGCCAGATGAAAATTACAGGATATGCTGAGTGTTTTTAACCTCCTTTACCATTCTTATATTCCTACAGAAGTATGTTTGGAAAGGAGAACTGAATGCTGGGACCTACTACCTGCTCCCCTTCACCAGCGGCTGCAGACTAAAGAAAAGGAGCAAAAAGAACCTTTCTAATAAACCTGTGGAGCTTGTCTACAGGACTGACACTGGAGAACTAGACCTCACCAGAGAGCTCAGGTTTGTGTGTGTCTGCTCTTGATTTACACATTCGATCTTTTTTCACTTTCACCTGTTGTCACCAGTTTTGAATAATGAAAACTAAAATTGTACTGATTTTTTTTAAAGGCACTAATGAGCAGATATAAAATACATACCTACAACATAGACAACATCAAAAAAATAACAGTGCTTTAGCATGAAAAAGAAACACTGTAGTGTAATCTGGGCTTTGATGCAAAGTTATTGACTGCTTTGCTTACTGTGTTGCTACTGTAACAGTAACAGAGGAATTCATTGAAGCAGTCTAAATTTAAGTCCTGCATGCAATTTCTCTGTGTTGCTTCCTTTGTGCCACAGGGAGGCGCTGTCTGACATCTTTGAGGTTATAGACCTGGATGGAAATGGTTTGCTCAGTCTGGAGGAATACAATTTCTTTGAGCTGAGGACCAGCGGAGAGAAATGTGACAAGGATGCCTGGGCTGTCTGTAAAGGTAAGAATTTTCATTATGGCACTAATATGTAGGAATGCCAGTTATACACATTTAAACAGCGCAAGGGGCCAACCAATGATTAGTATTAATCATATTTCTTATTACTGTTTTTTGTGGGGGCCAGAAAACTTTGATATGAGAAAGAACCAGCTGACACGGCAGGGCTTCATGGAGTTGAACCTGATGGAGGCCACAGAGAAAGATGGAGACCCTGCAGACCTGTGGGTCACCCTGGAAGCCATGGGCTACAACCGCATGCTGGAGCTAGTAGAGGTAAGTTTCACTCCTACACCTCAATGAGTTACTCTACACTACATTACATATTGTATTGAATCTACATTCTTGTCTCTCCCACTTGGTTTCCATTAATTGAATGAACACCTCTTCCTCCCACTCCGCTAGGCCTGTCCATTCCAGATAGATATACACAGTGAAGGCACTCAGCTGTCCATTCAGCCACTCAGCATGGACTCAGGACCAAAGCTTCTGAACCAGGCTCTCCAAAAATCCATCACATCCAGAACAGGGGCCAAAGCGCTGAGGGGACAAGACAATGTTTTCATCTACACCTACAGAGGAGAGCACAGGATCTCCTCCCTCATAGCCAACAAGGTAGGATACAAAGTTTGTGTAGGAGTGATTATCTGACTCTGTAGGCAGAGTTTTACACTGAAATTAAGACATCCAAAAGGGGAAACAAGGGCATACATGACCATTGATGTGATGGTGTTCACAGTTAAGCAGTATTGTAAATAGATTAATCAAAGTCTCTGGTTCACTGTGATCATTCAGTTGCCATGCACCTTGATGGCCACTAGGGGGACAATAGTCCAACTTTGAATGAGAGAATTAATGAACACTACATTATCATTCACGGAACGTGGTATTGATCAGAGCACAGAGCATCAGAGTGTTTGATTATTGTATAATGACTATTCATAGGCTTGAATTAGACGCTCTGTCTTAGTAGAGTCTACTGCTACAGTCTGTGGTTGCAACAGACTATTCACCCCATTTGTAATTGATATGCAGCAGTGTTATCCATTCTCATAGCAACAGGAGCTACTCTAAAAGAATGACCCGGTGATACAAAAGAACTACTGAGCAATGGAAACAATTAACCTGGTTATCATGAGACTGTTTCTTTATTTTGTTTCATATCTACCCATTGCCTTAAAATTAAACAACAGTAATTGGTCTTGGATGTAGTGCTGTCTTATGAACAGTATGTATCCAAATTACTACATCCAAATGGTAACTGGTACATAAAGATGTAGCTTTCCTGAGATTAGCACAACACAGATTACCTTGTTTTTATGAGTAAAGAGAAAAGAGGCCATTGTTTTATGTCTTTTTTCTTATTTATTTACCGCTCAGATTTCTTGATGTTAATTAATTTCAAGAAGGAAGCTGACCAATACCCTTTGTGTTGCAGGCCAACCAGAAAGTGACTGTGCACGTAAACAATGAGCAGAGCAGGAACTGCAGCAGCAGTAGAGGCATGAGTGTGTTTGCTGTAGAGGTGCCAGCCCGAACTAAGATGGTATGAAGTTTTTCCTGGTGATCTTTGACAATCTGAGAAATGTCTTGGATATGATTATGACATTAGATGCTCATCCTGGAAACATAATGGTTTCCACTCTACTACATTCAAATTTCCAACATTATTTATTCTGAATAAGAAAAATACTTTTATGATTTTATGTTTTAGATGCTAATGCAAACATGTCTTCTAGGTGTGCCAACATGTGCTGCCCATCAATGACAAACAGGACTGGACCTACAACTGTGTGGAGACCATACTACCCTTCTAATAATGGTGTGCTCCTATGAAAGATTCAAAGCTCTTTACTTTTCCTTTTCCTGTATCTTTACTAAAGATCTTTCTGATCTCTCCTGTATCTTTACTAAAGAACTTTTAGAAACCCTGTGTTCAAAATATAGCTATGCTTTTTGTAAAGCCTTCTCTGTCAGACCATAACACCAGGAGCTGAGCCTCTGTGCTTTGTGCAGTTGAGGTGTTCAGATTGATGGCAGAGGTGGTCACAGCACTCATAAGATACCGATGCTGATGGTTATTACTGCTTTTGTTGTGCCTTTGTATGTGTGACACATTTGGTTAATGTACAGTTTTGTGTTAAAACTCCCTTAGCATTAATAAACATTTTATCTACACAGGTAGAGATCAAAGGTTAAAGGTTTTATTTAATTTTAAATGATAAATTCATATACTTTATCATTTAAAATAAAGACTTATTGTCATGATGAACTTAATCAATTTCAAGAAAAAACTTCTCTTAAGTCTTCTCATGTGTCTGGTGCTGTGTTGTTACTTTATTATGTACTGCTCTGATTATTTATCATGATTATATTTTAAATTTAAATTGGCCATGTCAGAGATTTTCCAGGCAGTTTTAGATTTGTTTTGACATCACAACTTTGTTAAAGGCTCTTTAACAATTCTTTAACAACAACCTAAAATCACAATTAAATGAAACATTATGAATTTAATTTTTTTTATCAACTTTTTCATGTCACAGTTGTCATGTAATCATAAAGGCCAAAACAAATGTGCTAACTTTTTTTCTTGTGTTTTCCTATATTTTACTTTGAAAGACATTTCATTGTTTTATCACTTTTATGTAAACAAAACTAGATGTAAATAAAAAATCCAACCAATATTCCTGTCACAGGTTTCTTTGACTGATATCTCTTTGTTTTGCACTTTTGAAAGGCATTACTCCATTATCTTCTACATCAGTGTCTTGTCTTTACAGGAAATGCGTAAAATAATAGTGGATGCTCTCCAAAATGCAGTGTTACTATGACCTTAAGCCCTTGTAATCAGGCATGTTCTCACTGTTTAATTTACAGCTTGAGTCACAACAGCAGGTTTGCATCCACTGGATCATGGGAAATTTTGAATCTGGATTTCTTTCAGCTCTCTTGAAAATGCAGCAAAATTTTCTGATAACATTAAAAAAAGAGGTGAATTTATGCAGCAGATAATATTTTAGTGCTGTCCTGGACATTTGAGGAAGAGCCCAAAGCTGCTCCTAACACCATAGCATTGATCACTGTGTATTCTATTCATTTATTAAATGAATGGTTGTACTTTAGTTCTCCTACTTAAAGTGTGTTTCAGCCATGCATGAAATCTGTATTTACTCTGTTGCTGTTAGTCACCACTGTCCATACTCTTAATAAAGTATGGGGCTGTGAGGATTTGGCGTTGGCACTGAAATGCATTCCTGCATTGCGCTCAGGTCTAAACTTTATTTGCCCTTGGCCTTTTGAGCTGAAAACAGTCTTGACCTCCTATTTATATCCCTCTGGTCATTATTTGCCCTTTGACTTTCTCTACTGAAACAGTAGAGCCAGCTAACTAAATGTCACATGGCATGTGAGATGTATTTAATGTCCCAAGCCCCTGTCTGCTCTTCCTTTCCCAAGACAGAGGTTTAGTAACACTCGACTGCTCAGGGTAGCTGGGGCTCAGGAGTTGTGAGCCAAGTTGAACATCTGCTTTGTGGGGACTGTTGTTCTGCTTTGTAATTTAAAATACATATGCTTGTTTTAAGAAAAGAAAAAAAAACAAGTCCTTCACTTGCAAATAAGATGTAAGTTTAACTAATGTTATAGATGAGATTAGTTAAACCTACTATAACTGAATTAGTAGAACAGAGTGTGAGTTTACTCTGCTCTTGGCATGTATTAGGTATTTTCCTTCCCTTAAAAGCTACTGAGAGGTAAAATGATATACATATACATACTGGTTGAACAACAGCCTCATACTCATGTCCCATTGTTGTGATGGCAGGTCTGACGTTAAACTTTGTTCTGCTTATGATGATCAAACACACTGTGGCGCAACAGGCAAACAGCAGTGGCCTGAAGTTGACTATTTCATAACATTCTCCCTGTGAAACGTACCCTTTCAATCAAATAGTCACACTGCAATAACTTTCTCTCTCAGTAGCTGTCAGAGTAATTGATACTGAGTGAATTGCATTGATTTATTGGGGATAAAATTATTAAATTCATCTAATGTCCTGATTTTTGTATGTGACATAAAGGTTTGAGCCACAGACCTTGCAGTCAATGACCCCTCTGTGCATGTTACTTGACCTTTAAGGTACAAAGTTCTGCTGAGGCATGAATTAAAAGTCAGGCTTCACAAAGCTTGAAGCTGTGTCCATTTGGGGGATGTTATTTTGCACCATCAGAGCCAGAGCTATCACTAAGGAAACTTTCCTATCCTATGTATTTTTATTTCTCTGTATGAATTTGGAGTTAAGCAAAATGAGAGGACTTTACGTTCAACAGTTTAAAACAAACACTTTGCAGTTACTTTTGAGAGCTTATGCAGTACTGTCAGATTCAGTGCATTGAATTTCACAGCTTCAGGCCTGCAAAACTATAAATGCATAAAGTAAGGTCAGCATTTCTCCCTTGAATTCTATATCTTTTTCTTATTGTAAATCCAAAAAATAATGATAAAAAGATTAAGATGAAGGTGGTCATTGCTTCTCATACAATGGGATGGGTGGCAGAGGTGGGAAAGATTCCCATCTTTTGTCAGTGTGCAGCACATCGTACATCTCAAAACAATTAAATGATTACAGAGCCAGTCTTGTGAAGCTTACAACATAACATACTGTCCTTTACCTTTGGGTTTAATAACACTGAATGACAGACTTGGGCCAACATGGGCGTCCCTATAAATGATTTTTATATTCTCCTATATTATGAAATGTCACGTAAGATATACATGCTTTAAGAAAAGTCAGAGTTCCCCCCTACTATTTACATCACAATAAAGTGTGTTTAATGCCTTTGTTACATGTTCACTTTGTACTTTTTAAATTCATGTGAAGGTTGTGGTGGGCTGTTGAGGGGATTTGAAACCCTCTCTAAAATCTAGGTTATGACCCTGAGGAGCACTTGGTCACCAGTGAGCCATATTGTGATTTATTTATCCATTTTTGGTTGTTTATATCATTTCAAAGAAGAGAGTAAAAGTTATGAGAATTTATAATGATCTATCCAACACCCATGTTGTTGATGGGTGTGAGGAAATCCTACATGGTCCCTACTTGCCCTTTAAACCGAGAAGGCGGATCCACGAGGGGGGAGTTGTCCGGTGTGTACGTGTGGCTCCTCTGCCACTGCAGTCGCCTCCTCGGTCGGACCTGGACTGCGGATCACACGGGGTGACTGATAATAGGTGCTCACTGGGGGTCAAAAATGGTGAAAATAACGACAGTGAAGACCAAGCCGTACACGGACCAGAAGCCCGGCACGAGCGGTCTGAGGAAGAGGGTGACCGTGTTTCAGCAGAACCAGCACTATGCGGAAAACTTCATCCAGAGCATTATCTCTGTCATCGAGCCCGCTGAGCGCCAGGCGGCCACTCTGGTGGTGGGAGGAGATGGGAGGTTTTTCATGAAAGACGCGATTCAGCTGATCGTTCAGATCGCAGCCGCCAACGGGGTCAGTAGGAGAAAGAAAACACTGTTCACCTCTGCTGTTCCCCGTTTGTGTGTAGCTAGCTAAGTTAGCTAAAACAACCCCTGTCCAACAGACTCCTGTTGAGTAACTGTCAGTTAGCAAGTCAAGCTAGCTGTCAAATTGTACTCGTGCTGAACTCAATATCATATTTTATTGTTTATTTAGCTTATCAGGTTGTATTAAATACCCGGAGATGTCGAGTAGCAGTGACTAGTTAATGCTAACTAATAACAGTTCAATTTGTGGGGAAAAGCATTGCTAATAAGTCTCTAATAGCGTAGCTAACATTATCGTAACATCACTGATACTGAAGTGTGGTTCACGTTAGCCTCGTTCAGAGTTTTTCTGGGCTTTCAAACGTATTCAGCCCAATATTTCACAATGTCACACTATGTGATGCAACACTCTCAAATGAATGACTTTCAGTTAGCTTACTAATATTAATAAACGCTGCATGCTCCTACAAGCTTCCCTCATTCCTGCAGTAAAACAAAGAAATACTGTTAGAGCAAGCATGTCACTCCTGCCTCTACTTGTGCTTTGATATGATTTCATTAAGATTGTGTTTGTGCAACTGTTCTCAAGAGCATTTGAACCGCTTATGTTATGTTTAAGGCTGGTCTGAGTTTTCCTGTATGGTCTCCGGTGGCAGGTTGACCGCGGTGATCTTTTAGATAAAGTGCACTCGGAGGTCACTTGCATATCAAACCGTTACCTTTGACATTTATACACACTGACAGGACGACATCTTTGCTGCAGCGTAAAAGACCGAACACTTTTTTTCTGGATGTCAAAACAGTCTCAGATCTTGATCTTGATCTTGCACAATTGTGCAAATGGGCAAAAACAGATTTTAGTGTTGTTATAGGAAGCATGATGAGCAGTCGTCGTGTTGTTTCATAATATCTGCGGTGGGATGCCACTGGCTGCCTTCACTCTGATGTTACTGAAACGGTTTTAGGCGAGCAGGGGAAGGGGCGTGACGAGCAACGTGCAGCCAGTCACGTTGCTCTGCATATGTCTGTAGCATAGATGGGGAACTGCACGGTCAAGTGCAGAGATGAATGAATGAATAGTACATAGAGTACGTTTGCGTTTCATTTGACACATTTTTAGCGTTTAATCATCCAATGTTCTTATCCCAAATGCAGCACTCACTACTGCAAGCAAAAAGGAGCCTCATCACTTTGGGACAGGACAGTATGGCTGCTGCCTAGACTGAATCTGTGACCTTCTCTCTCATGAGGTGGCCATTCTGTCTCTGGTGTAGTTACTGCAAAGCAACCTGTGGTAAATGCAGGTTTTGTGGTTCAGGTTGCAAAAAGCTGTCTCATATTTTATTTGCAGTTTCTCCACAAGTGGCTGTTGTTAGGAAATGAAGCAGTGAGGAAACTGTATGGTTGCCAAAGGTACTCAGACAGAGGCACTGCTGTTCATATGTTTACACAAAGCGGACCATTCAGTGTTTAAATAGACTATTACATAAACAGAGTTGTTGGGCTGAGATAGAGATGTGAAGATACATATTATGTAACCTGTTCTGCACCTCAGAAAGGTATAAGTAAGATATAGTCATACAAAGTGCAATTAATCAAAAAGTCCAAATCAGATCAATATTTGGTGTGATTGATACTTCTTGTTGCTGCTGAAAATGCTCCTTGAAAATGACTCTGACTGTATGTTTAGAGTCATTATCATGCTGCAGATTTAATTTTGGACCAATCAGGTGCCTGCCTGATGGTATTGTGTGATGGATAAGAATCTAAACATTTAAACTCCTAAAGCATTTGTACAGTGCTATATGTGTTGAGAATAATTACAGTCCATGTACATTTAGCTTTAGTTAGTGTTTTTGGATTAACCTTTTCTAATAAGTAGTTCTATTTCTCCTTTTATCTGTGAGTCTGTGCACTAATCCATGCATCTACATATGTGTTCCTGCCTGCAGATTAATCACCTGGTGATTGGTCAGAATGGCATCATGTCCACCCCTGCAGTCTCCTGTGTGATCCGCAAGATAAAGGCAGTTGGTGGCATCATCCTCACAGCCAGCCACAACCCAGGGGGCCCCAACGGAGATTTTGGCATCAAGTACAACATCTCCAGTGGAGGTGAGTGGAGGCTAATGCTCACAGACCTTCCTGTATCCACTATGGTGCACTGCAAGCAGTGAAGAGAAATGTGCATGGTTTCGTTTTAAGAATGTTATTTGACTTGACTTGACTGCACACTATCTGTGTTTGCTACAGTGTAAGGATATAATGACTAACCATCCTCTCCGCTTTTTTGTCCCCAGGACCTGCTCCAGAAGGCATCACAAACAAAATATTTGAGATCAGCAAAGGCTTGCAGGAGTATCACATCTGCCCAGAGCTGAAAGTGGATCTGTCCAAGATTGGCAAGCAGACCTTTGAAGTGGACACTTTCAAGCCTTTCACAGGTACATGGGCATCAAGAGCAGAATCCTACCTTCAAATGAAAGATAAACAGCTCATTAATTCTTTTGTTCAGGGTCGGAAATTAATACCAGTGACTATAGTAGCAAATTTTGTTTTTAATCATCTGAAATAATGAGTGAATGCTACTGAGGACCTGTGAAACCCATTAGCTAGTGTGACCAGTGTGTGATGAAAGTTAGTTTGCTAAAGAAAGTTCTGATCTTATGAGCTTCTGCTGTCTTAACTGGGTTCTGTTTCCTCTTTGTTTATCTCAGTGGAGATTGTGGACTCTGTGGAGGCCTATGCTGAGATGCTCAGGGGCATATTTGACTTTGTTGCACTGAAAGAGCTGCTCTCCGGAGCCAGTCACATTAATGTTCGACTGGATGCTATGCATGGAGGTATGAAACTGCAAAGCACAGGCATTTCTGACTTTCAGAGCATCACAGTGTAAACATGAGTTTTATAGTCTATAAAAGTGTGCACTTCATTTACATCTCTAGCAAGGTGTGATGTCTGCTTTTAACAACACACTCTCGCCCTCTAGTGGTTGGTCCTTACGTGAAGAAGATAGTCTGTGAAGAGCTGGGTTCTCCTGCCAACTCAGCCGTCAACTGTGTCCCCCAGGAGGACTTTGGGGGCCACCACCCTGACCCCAACCTGACGTACGCTGCTGACCTGGTCAACACCATGAAAGGAGGAGAGTATGACTTTGGAGCCGCCTTTGATGGTGATGGTGTAAGTCAACTTTTCTTCCAGGGCTGATTTTTATAGCTGTTATAGCTGTCAATCTATGATGTCAGCTCACATAAAGGGAATTTAATAAACTCTGGTCTATTAAGTTTTTAATTTTAATAGACCAGAGTCCGTAAGCAAAATAATGGGCCTAGGTCCAGGGGTGAGGCTGAATTGAACTCATTTTAACGTTGGAACAGCCTGTAATGAGGACAGTGAATGTTTTTAGTTAGCATTTTTTTCTCGAGCTTTCCTCCCAACCCTTTTCTCATATTTTGTGGAAGGTGCAGACCCAATTTCAATATATAACAGTATTGCTAATATGATAAGAAATATGCTCAATTCGTCATCCTCATGCTACCTTTAGAATTCATGCGATGTTTTTATTTACATAAACAATTCACATGTAGTTCAACATCTGTCAGGAATCTTTTGCAAGAAAACTCCAGAAGGACCGACATCAATTAACCTACTGAACATTTAACACAGCTCTGGAAACTAATTCCTGTAAATTAAACAAAACTACATCATGTCTTTGATTTGTGATTTTTGATCTTGATCTGTCTGTGCCTCTTGTTTTGCCCCCCCACTTCAGGACCGTAACATGGTGCTGGGTAAACACGGCTTCTTTGTGAACCCCTCAGACTCAGTGGCTGTCATCGCTGCCAACATTACCAGCATCCCTTACTTCCAGAAGACTGGTGTCAAAGGACTGGCCCGCAGTATGCCCACCAGTGGAGCCCTGGACAAGTAAATACCATGTGACATAACAGTAATGTTTTCCCTCCTGGGTAAACTGAAAAAAACACTGATCTCCCATTATTTACAGATTAATTTTGTCTTACGTGGTTTATCGTGTGTGTAAATCTGTTCCAGTGTGGCTAAGACTCTTCAGATGCAGCTGTATGAGACTCCTACTGGCTGGAAGTTCTTTGGGAACCTGATGGACGCTGGCAAACTCTCATTGTGTGGAGAGGAGAGCTTCGGCACTGGTGAGAAAAATTCATCAGATTTGTGTAGCTTCAAGTAAGAGAAAGTAGTGCCCCCCACCTGCTCACTCACTCACTCACCCCCTCTCCTGTCCCTCTGCTAACCAACCAGGCTCAGATCATATCCGTGAGAAGGACGGCCTGTGGGCGGTGCTTGCATGGTTGTCAATCTTAGCAACCAGGAAACAGAGCGTGGAAGAGATCATGAAGGATCACTGGCAGAAGTTTGGCAGAAACTTCTTCACCAGGTCAGCACTGATCCATGTAGAGTAGTTTATGAAATGTGGGCTTGAACCCCAAAATAGAAGTATTCCAGGCTGCCAGCCTTAAGAATATTTTTAATATTTGCTTGTTCAAGGATTTGGGATGATACAGGGATGTAGGCTGGTCATATGGTACTCTGCCACCATCTAGTGGCAAATGAGAGAACTGCAGCCAGTTGCCAGTTTTTTCAGTATGTACTAGGTATGTGGTGTTGAATTGTATTGTGTTATACAGACAGATATTTCTCTTACTGTGCTCACACCATTTCTAAATAACAGAAACCTCTCTGTGTAATGCAATACATTTCAAGTGCACCACAAACAACACCTTCCCAAATGATCATGAAGTTTCAATAAAAAATGAACATCAGCACCTTCATTGAGGCAGGATTTACTGCATTGCTGTTGCATTAGACTACATTAGTTTTTAGCTAGGTGTACCTAATAAGCTGACAACTGAATGTAGCTGTTTAAGACCTAAGACTTTGAAGTTTTTTCATCATTACCTACTATGGAAAATTATCACTTTTATGATTTTGTTCTGACCAAAAATCTGTAATTTTCTGATGCCAGTTTGTTACCAGACCATATTTTTTCAACCTAAATGTAACATTTTACCGCAGGTACGACTATGAAGAGGTCGACTCAGATGCTGCCAACAAGATGATCAAGGATCTGGAGACAGCGATGTTCGACCCATCCTTCGTGGGGAAGAAGTTCTCATCAGGTGATAAGACTTACGAGGTGGCTGTCGCTGACAACTTCGCCTACACAGACCCTGTGGACGGAAGCGTGTCCAAAAACCAGGTAAGGGGCCGAGAAAGCAGATCTCATTAAAATTTTATGCCGTGCTCCCACAGTTTTCCATCCATCATTAGATGTACTCTGTTTCTTGAAAATCTATCAATGTTTTATACTGTCCACTCTCAGTTCAGCTAATGAATGCATTCATACTGTAGTCAGCCCTTGATATTCTGAACTGATCTTATCTTAAACACTGTAAATGGTTGACTTAATGTTAGAATTGACTGATTACATAAAGAAGTCATATCCCTGTTATAGATAATGACCAATGAATAACTATCAGCATTGAACTGCGTAACTTATTGCACCTCATATGTTCTACCTCCACATGTTTTCCTGTTACTGGACATTTTCATTTATCATCATCTCTCCTCTGTCCTTCTCTCACTCTCTCAGGGCCTCAGGATCATCTTCTCTGATGGATCTAGGATTATTTTCCGTCTCAGCGGTACAGGCAGTGCGGGAGCAACCATCAGGCTCTACATAGACAGTTATGAGAAGGACCCCCAGAAGATTTACCAGGACCCACAGGTCAGGACAATGAGGTGTAATTCCAGCCAGCTAGATCCAGTGAGAGAAAGACTAGAGAATGAAGTCATCAGATGGGAAAATAAACATCCATGGGAGCAGCAACAGTCTCTTGAATATTTTCATATGTAAAAAAAATTACAGAAAAAGAAAAGACAGGATAGCCACCTAGGCAACAGCTTCTACAGAACTGGTCAAAGGTCATCTTACTATATTATTGCCTTTATCACATCCTAACTGGAGGCCCATGCCTCAAAGCCCTCAAAGCTCAAACCCTTCATACTCTGTGGAATAATCTGTAACATGCGAGACAGCCAGCTCACATCGGGTGGAGCTCTCCAAAAACGAGTTCCAGAGCTTGTATTCAACATGGGAGATGATGGAGATGTTTGGCCAAGTCTTGACTTATGGCAGCTTATCAGGGCCAGCATGAAAAGAGGGAAACCTAGCACAAGGGAAAAATAAAGAGTGCAAGTTCCAACTAGACACTTCATAAAGTCATTTTGACTGGTGTAGACAGGGAGGTGATGTAGAACAAGAAAGTGAGACAAGCCCCCCAAAAAAGTGAATAAAAGTTCTGATCAAGGCCTTTCATCCTCTTCGGTGCTTACACATCATGAATGAACAGATAAGCAGAAACATACTGCTTCAGAATCTTAACTTGACAGATAAATAGCCAGGGGGTTAATGGTTCAGTTGGCTGACTTTGGGTTAGTTTGATTTACACACCCAGAGGGTTGCATTTTGATAAGCATAGGCTTGGAGAAAAAAAGGAAAACCTTCATAGTTCAGCCAAAAGAAGTTATTTTCAGAATTCATTGTTTTGCTCATCTCTGGCTTACATAGTGGTTGAAAATCACTACCAGAAAATGATTTAATTCTGGCAGATCTCTCTCTCAAGGATAGTTTATGTTACTGCTCATAGCTTTGAAACTCAGATTAGCTTTCATCTCAAGGGAAATGCATCACCAGTTCCTTCACAAGATCAGTAAAAAAAGTGAAAAATGCAGACTGCAGTTTCCCTGAACCCAAGGTGATGTCTTCATCAGATGTCTTGTTATTTCTGACAAACAGTCTTAAAATCCCAAAATATTACAGTGATGTAAAAAAACAGAAAGGCAGTAAATACTCACGTTGGAAAGACTGGAACCAGAGAATGATTTAAGTTTTTGCTTTTAAAAATGACTCAGTGATGAAATGATTATCAAAAGAGCTGCAGAATTTTCTGTTCATCAACAAATCAAATAATTATTACAGCTAGAATAGTGATGAAAGCTGTATTCCCAAGTCTAGTATAGAGTCCTAAAATCATTTTTCAATCATTTTTTGAATCAGTTGACACCTCCATATTGTGTGTTTGGCAAAACTTTGTCATTTGTTGAGGTAATGACAAACAGACTTCTCAAATCAAGTTAAAAAGATGTTTTTATACTTGGTGTGTGAGAAAGGCATGACCTGAACAGGAAGTCATATGTTCTGTGTGTTTGTGTCATCTCATTGGCCAGGTCATGCTAGCTCCACTGGTTGACATCGCCCTGAAGGTCTCTCAGCTTCATGAGAGGACTGGACGCACCGGCCCTACTGTGATCACATGATTCCTCTGCCACACTGCCTCCACTCACCCTCAGCAACAGGATACCTCCGCTCTCTCGGGGGTGAAGCTGCCCCTTGAATGCTGTCTTGGCTTCGGTTCCCTGGCCCTCTTAAAAAACAGAGCTGGATGAAAAACTGAAACTTGACATCCAGGTTGAATACCAGAAAATACATGAGGAGGTCTCCATTTACCTTAGAGTGAAAGTTAACCAATGCCATCTTCTAGTGTTAGACTAGACCTAGTGCTTAAAACACTGGAGAAAATCTGCCTTAGGGGTCAGATCATGTATATTGATACTTTTATGTCTGAAAAAAACATTTGGCATTAGTAACAAGTAAACGTTTGTCACATGTTAATGAGATTTAAGGAAAGCAAAATTTAAAATCTCTAAAGACAGCTGAAACACTTAAATTGAGTGTGCCTCATGTAATTTCTGTTCAAAGTTGCCAAACTGACCATAAATCAGCAATTTGGGGCAACCTCACTCCTCTCCCACCACTTTTCCCCTTACTGACCTGGTGCCTTCCCTCTCCCTCTGTTCTCCAGAACCACCAAAACAGCCTCTTAACGTGAACCATGAACCACAGCTAAAGCCTTGAGAACTAACACATCCACCATCAATAAAAAAAAAAGCTTACACAAAAGAAGAACCATGGTCATGTTTTAAATCTGTTTTTGTCCTGTTGCACAGTATTTAAAGCAACAAAATATAACTTTGCTAAGTAAGAGTGCCCTTTGCTAGTCCAAGTCCGAGCAGTTAAGCTTTATTTATGTACTGAAGACAAATCCTATCAATTGCTTGACTGCAGCTCTCACTGCCTAGTCCCACTCACTGAAGTGAAACACAGCTGAATGGTGTATATTCCCAGTGTATGATCCCTGGCTTCTGGAAACACGTCAAACTCCATTTATAATTCTTGATATTGAGTTATTGAGTTTCTTCACTGGATATCAGAGATGAACACTTTTAAGTCCTTTTAAATGAGTACATGAGTACAGTTCAGCATTACTGTTGAACTTGCTGGTCCTGATCTGGATTCAGCCACTGAGAGGCGTTCAGGGCACCGAGTGGGAATGACAGAGGCACCATTCTCCCTTTTACAGTCAATGCATTGTCAAAATGCTTCTGAAGCTGTTATTTATGGTAAAATAGTTACATAATGTAGCTGTAATACATTTAATAAATATGCAGGCATCTGTCATAAACACACAAATGCACAATACTCTCAAGTATTTATAGATACTGTACCTTTCCTTCAAGAAACCAGCTGGTTCCTGACTAAGTGTTGGGGCTGGCTGTAATTGCTTTAGCAGACCTGGGTTTAGAAAACTGAGCATTCACAAGAGAGACTGAAACAAGAGTGTGTGGGGTGGTATTAATAATAGCTTCTTTTCAGTTGGGGAAATTATTCTAGATAAATGCAAAGATCCTGTCCTGCAGTGAGTGAGCCAAGTCGTGGGACAAGCCTCCAAGAGAATAAAGTGCTTCGAAAAAGTCAAAGCCTCTCCAAAGACATTCCTCAGGGAAGCAGAGAGGCATAAACTGATGACTTCTCTCACTCCCTCACATGTTGTCTCATGTAATGAGATAGTCAATGTAATCTTGATTAACGATTAGCGTTATAAAGTGTCAAGAGGTCAGGGGATCCCACAGGCTACATTTGAAGACAAACAGGCTTTGAGATGTAGTTTTCCACAAGGGGAATGAGTGAGCAATGTTAGAGGCAGCTTGGACTATTTCACACTCTACAGGTACTGGATCGGTGTCAATTTTTCCCTCACACAATTCTCATATCTGGAATTAAATTGGCTACAATTTAGTTAATAGGAGCGAGGGTGGGAAATCAGGTGCACGCTTCTTTTTTCTCCCTGAACTTAAAGGGAAAATTGGCCTCAATCACAGATGGCACATTTTCCACCAATTTCTGTCAGGTACGTCAATGTCATTCATTCTGACCTGTGCGATCGCTTCTACCTGTTTGCAGTAACACCCCCCCCCCCCCCCAAAAAAAAAAAAAAAAAAAAAAAAAAAACACATGGTAAATAGTTAAAGTTCCTGAGCTGGAACTAATTGGCCAATCAAGTTGTATTTTCTCGTGGATATCTAATGAGTTTGACGTATGACGACATTATGTTGCAGCTGACTATTACTGCTATTTTACATTTCCTGTGATTTACTGACACAAGCTTTGAGACACACATTTCAAATGGCATCGTCGACCATTAACAGCTAGATCTGAATAAATGTTTCCAAACCTTTTGTCTGTGTTTATGTTAAGATTGTGGATAGGGCTTTTAAGGCCTGCTGCCGGCCTTCAAAGGTACAGTCGGCAGTATTTGGGATGTATAACTGCCCTAAACAGTTCCTCTCTATTCCCTTAGGGGTCACACTTAACAGGGTGGAAACTTTTTCATGCTGCATTGTTCAGACCCTGTCAGGTTAACATAGTGCAATGCATAATGTGTTCCTCTTGTTCGGCTCGTAATGGCTCACAGGCTGTATTTGGATTGGCTGTCATTACATCAGGTAATCACAATAAGGCTTACATTAAGCTGGCCTGGTCCACAGCTATTAGATGTCCAAATGGCTTTCTCTGGAGCTGGCATGGAGCCGCCGTGTGTTTTTTAGAGCAGCCTGTTCATTGCTCGCTCGCAAGATGAGGGCAACGTGGCAGACAAAGACATCATTCTCTAAGTGCTCAAAAAAAGGACTTAGGAAAAGCACAGGCTGTGACTCTGCACCATGCAAGTGGGTTTCAATCCTCTGGTTCTCTCTGTGAGCTTTTCCCTTTTGCTTAGGCACAATTTTCTGCGTCAAGTCATACAGTGTTCGAAGAAATGAAAAGTGAAGCTTCCATAACACCTGACTACATTAAATAATTTTATCCCACTCTCCTCCACAGTTATAAATTAAGTTCCCTTTTAATGTCATCACTCAGAAACTTAAATGGCCATCATATTTGATACTGTTTCATCGCCAGGGCTAAGCCATGAGGATAGTGCACTATGTTAGCAGGTAAGCAACTTCGTTCTCATGCTGAGCACCCCCATTCCTCCCTCAGAGTATTAAATGACTTCAAGTTTCCTGTGTGGAAATCTGATTAACCACAAATTTATTTAGGTATATGTACAATATATCTACTGAAATAATGAAGGTCATAATGAACTGACATAGGAGCTGTCTTCAAGACTCTTCAAGCAGGACCTACCTGAGAGTCATGTCAAGTGGATCTTTTGTTTCAGGTAGCCATCAATAAATTGCTAGTGAACCTGGGGTGACAGGCTCACAGTCACTTCCTCCTATTTACAGCAAGTGTTAAAGTAACTTTTAAGTTCAATTCTCAGATGATGTGATCACCTGAGAATTGATTGATCACGTTTGCTCAAAGAAAGAATCTCTTTGAATCTGTTGTAGGCCGACTGTAATGTATAAATATATATTTAGCTTAGTTATGCTTAGACAGTGATTGCAAATTAAATTGATATAAATTGATATTTGTTTAACCAATGTTCAAAATCAAATGATAGACTAAAACTACTCTATTCTTAATTATATCTCAGCTAATGTATTATTGTCATTTCTATTATTATTATATGGCAGAGGTGTGCTGTCTCTAGTTTCTGTATTGTAACCATTAAAGTCTACTCTTACCCAACTTAGGAGACCTTTGAAGTCCCTTAAATTCAAAAGTAGCAGTCAAAATAAGTTTGATAAATTGTTTTCATTATTAGGTTTGTGAGTAGGAGTGAAAGTGGAGATTTTTTACTGATATTTTTCCACCTCAGTCCAAAATCTTTCTTTACGCAGTTCAATAAATAGAGCTACCTACTGACCATCAGGTTGCCATTGCCCTGGCAACCACACTAAAGTGAGTGAGGTTGCCGAAGTGTCTGCACAAAACCAAGGTGATTCCTGAATTTACCCAAGCCCAGCCAGCTAAGAAGATATGACCTGTAAACAAGACAAACTTTGATTTACCAGAAGGCATGTTCCTCCTTTTTAGGCAGAAGCTAGCCTAGCAGCCTCCCCGGTTCCAACTCCAGCCCTTGTACCAAGCTAACACATCCTGGACCATGCTAACTCTTGCTAGCCCAGCTCCTGGTAAGACAACAAACAAGCTAATCATTGGTATTAGTCAGTGGAAGTAGTAGAGTTTGTTAACATTAAATGAATGGTTGCTAACAGACTACCGCCTTCCCATTAAAAGTTCAATTTTCTGCACAATAATTTGTTTTACATGCTGTTTGTTTTGTTTTGTTTTGTGTTTCTGCATGCCCATGTCTCCTTTGTTTTTTGTTGATTTGTTTAGTGTTATGTAGGTTGTTTGATGACAGAATAAAACCAAACTAAATCATTCTCAGTCTTCCCACTGGGCATATTACACAAAAAATCTGAAATCACTCAATTTGAAATTACACAATCTGCTGGTTTTTGGACTTTCCGTGTGCTATTTGTGAACTTGAATGATGTCACTGTAAAGCTAAAAAGCAGGGAACCTAACCTAGTCTGTCTTGTTAAAACAAGGTATCACCTCTAGCTCATCCGCTAGATGTGAACAAGCTTTGACAGGTTGTGTGAGGTTAACAAAGTCTCAGACAATCCCGAGGACCCTGGCATTAATAGATGTAGAGGCTCCACATGAGTCATCGCCATCTTTACACTCTCAATTTTCTTGGTCTCGGGCCGAAGTGTATAAGATGATGTGTGAGGCCATAAAAAACTGTTCAGTTATGGGACAAGATGAGTTGGAACATTTCTGACCACACAGTTGAACCGAGCAGAGTGGAATAGAGGCTGGATAGCATCCAGAGGCTCACAGTGAATGAGAACACAAATACACCAGGAGACTCCACACTTACAGTACATTACCCATTGTCCTCTTTAAGTGTATGTTTGATAGAGAGACCAGGATTTCAGATGAAAGAAGAATGAATGTTGAAGCTTTATACTGTACCAGAAATTCTCCACGTTAAAATCTACTGTATACTGCAAGCAGGCAACAGTGCAGTATGATTTTGTCCTTTTTTAGCCTGACAACAAAAAAGCCATTCTGTCGACGCCCCAATTATCTTCACTCCATATGTGCTGGACTAAAAATAGTAAACAAAAGAAGGAAAGCATTGTACACAATCAAACTCAGTGATTTATTGTGTGGTGCATGTGTTCAACTGCAAGCGATTACTGTTCTGTTGCCTGAAACAGCACATATTGGGAGGCCTTTTAGAGACAAATGGGAGAATATAAAGCTGGCTTGGCATCTGTGTATAAATTTACCTCTTTTCTTGAAACCGTTTCTGGAATTTCAGGAAATTAGATGCTTTTGCAGTGCCCTAATGTTTGCTCTGTAATATCTGTATCACATGGCTGTTGCCTGCTCACAGTATTTCCCTTTCTTTTAATGCAGGGAGACTACAATATTGGTGTGGAAAGGTTCCCTCTGTCTTGCATTTGTTTTATATTACTGCTGACTGCAGTTTGTTCTAAAAGACACCTCGCAGGAACCATGGCATTTGAAAGGTAAGCCCATGCAAATGCAATATGTGGTAAATCTGATTTTCACAGAGTTGGACAGGAGTGAGTGGGGGGATGCATGGATGCAGTGAGGCCAGCATTGTCTGTCAGTCATTTAATGATGTCTGAACTGGGACGGAAACTGTCTTGAGTTATCCACTGATTGAAGAATGCGTAAAGTGCTAGCACATTTTCAGAGGGATGCAAAGAAAATCAGTTTGAGGCACAAACTTAGAGTCATCTGAGGATGTGATGGAAAAAAGACAGAAAAAGTGAAACATGAAAAATACTGAGAAGACGTGGCAGATATTTTTTGAAAGGCAATCGTCGCCCTCATCCTTTCATTCTCTTTTACTGACTGAGACATCATTGCCAACTGTGTTACAAAGAAACCCCCTGTCCATGTGCTGTGGCCAGTGCAGAAAGCCTCTGGGATCTTCAAAGAGACCTTCAGAACCCTAATCCACTCCACCATGAAAGTTAGATGACTTTCACCATGCATGGTTGCAATTTTAATAATCATATCCTACTTTAGGCAAAATGAAGTCGATAGACATCAAGGAGGAAAAAATGAGCCAATGTCAGAAGTAATCTTGCTACTTGATCGGCCCAGTTCTGAGGTCTTCCCCCTCCGAAACCTCCTTGGCTCCTCCTCGGTTCCATATTACAGAGAAAACCACGTAAACACAGCTTAGGTTAAATTCATTTGGCTGCTTAAACAGAAAATTTAAAAGGGCGCCTCAGAAGGGAGCTGTTGTAGAGAGATGTACATCACCTCACACGTTTCTCCAAAGTGTAATCAGTCACGCCCAATTTCTCCTGGTTTGACAGTTATTTAGAGTTATTTTGTTTGAATTTGCTCTCCATGTGATATCGCTGGAGCATAAAAGCCCTTTGTTGTGTTAATTGAAATGTTATGTGAAATCATACACATGCTCACATCTGCACAGTATACAAACACACACTTTTGGTGTGCCACTTTCTCTCTGCAGTCCAAAAAGGAGCTCAGATCCACCAGAAGACGGCACTAAAACCACCTGAAGTTCTTGAACTTGCAGAATGCAGTTTGAAAGACATTACAGCTAAGAGTGTACATATTTCAAAGTTCGGCCCATTTCACTTACAATTCAATTAAGTCAAAAAGAATTACATTCTTAAAAATTCCACTTTTTCAAAATCACAGCCTCTGGCATGAAAGAATTATGTCCAACCTATTAAAGTGAGACTGAACGCTCAATCATCATTAGCGAATGAACTGCAGTCTCTATTTACATGTTGAATTGCTTGAATTGACCGCAGCCCTGGTTTTGATCAGAGTTCCTGGCAGCTATTGCAGCCTGCTGCTTTGTATCCCTCAACCGTCATAATCACCGTATTCTTAATTTCCTCAACCACTCAAGTAACAGTGGACTGGGGACACTGCAAGGATGTGTTGACGTACAGTATATAGTAGTGCAGGAATTCAGCACAAAAGACCATTGAATGAAAATTTAAACATTTATTTTCCCAACACGCACTTGGACACACCCTTATGCTATCTTGAGGTTCACAGGAAGCTTGGGCAGCGTTATCTCTTGACTGTGGTTAGCAGCATCTCTCCAGGGGATGATTCTGAGTGTGTTCAGAGGAAAGGAAGGGAAGGAAGGTTTTGATTAGGAGCTCTCAGGAGGTAGCCACAGACCAGGTCTAGGATCCCTGGGCCTGATGAGATATCAGAAGTGAAGCCCTGACACTTGTGAGCAACCCAGTGCACCGTCTCTCAGATCTTTAATCAAAAATAATCCGGTCTGAAGCATTATTCATTCATACTATTCCTTTACTCTGTGACAGTTAAATCAAAACATACTTCAGAGAGGATGATATTTCCCTCTAATGAGCAGGGGTAGGTCACAATATGGGAGAACCGGAGATGCAAAATTGCTACCATTCTTTTCCTCCCCCCCAAAATGCCGGTATTAGTCTTTCAAAGCCCTCTGTGTGTGCAGACGCACATGCAGAGACAAAGTATGTGTCAAAAGCCAGAAGTGAGGAGAGTAAAATGAAACAAGGTGTGGAGTTATAGAGGAGAAGGTGAGGTGGGTTAATAATACTGTAAGGCTCTGGAATTAATACTTGTGTATGGTTGTGTGTGTGTGTAGTTGTGTTTAACATGTTATACTTACCTCTTACCACTTATACTTTCCTCCATTCATCTGTCTTTGTCTTTATACGTAATGCATGGATGGAAATCAAATGAAATTCGCTGAGTTAAACATTTGGATGTTGTTTTAAGGCAGTGGGTAATTCATCTAGTTATTATAATGAGTTGGATCTACTTGCTTAAGTCACCACCACCACATGTGATCATTTTATTAACTCCAGATGGATCATTATCAGATAATCCAGATAGATAAATCCAGCTCCATTAACAAATGCTCACATCACTTTGGACTGTAATTTAGTCAAATGGAGAATGCATGTAGTTGAAGGCAGCCCTGTTTTCATAATATTGAGTCATAATGCCATAGTTAGCAGTAAAATGGCACAACCCACTGACATGACACTACAATTAATTATGTGGTCAGTCCCACACAGTTATAGCAGAAATGTAAGCCTGCATAGTAATATTATCAGAAATGCTAAAAGAGCAATCAAGAAAAATGCCATGCTGAATTTACTATTCACATTCCCTGATTCCCTTATTTTTATATTTTAGTGATTTTTTTCCTCATTCCCCCATTGTAAATATTGTATGTTGTAACTTGTGTACCAGATATAGACGGAGGCATAAATGAACAGTGACTGCTCACTCTGCAGGGGCCTGAGGAGCTTTCTTTAGGTTCCTATAGTCACGTTTTTATAGCTTAATTATTTAAGTATACACTCCCTGATTTTTGTTCAGCATCCCCAAATCCCACATTACAAATTTCAGAATTCGAACCAGTAAAGTTTTTGAGTGGAATGGGAGCTATATAACAAAACATTATTGAGCTAAAGGTTTGTTATTTTTTTCTTTTTTTTTGTCTTAATGCCATTGCTCTGCAATTTGTAGTTAACAAGTTTAAGTTAACAGATTTTTTAAAATTTTCATAATTTGCATATATTTTCTACTGTGCACTGTTTGCTGCGTGGAGCACCCACTATTTCGTTGTACCCTACTGTACAATAACAATAAAGCCTCTTCTGTTCTCTCTTCTCTATGTTGGCTCTGAAGAAATAGTGCAGTAGATGTCAAAATAATGTAACACTAAGATCTATTTACTAGCTGTTCTGGAGCTTTTGAAAAAATCTTTCCTGTTGCTCCCAGAAGGCTCTTGAGAGATTTGTGGGTCCTGGACATTTTCAGTTCATGCATTTCTTAAGGAATGCCCCCCCCCCCCCGAACAGTTCCTGTAATGAACACGTGGTGGCGACACATGGTTAATCAGAGCCATGTGGCTCCTGTGGGCACAAGTCTCCTTAGTGAATTTGTAGGAAGGATTGCGCTCAGTTGGAGCGAGAGACAGAGGGGGAAAGTGAGCTGGGTTTCCAGAGAGGAGGGAAGAGACAGAAACCAGGACAGACGGAGACAACTTTCTTCTAGACTCTCACATTTTTTTTTCACGAAGAGAGATTTTGTGCGCTTTGAGAGAGCGGCGGAAACAGCGCACAAGTTATCAAGTCACTGTGATCTGAGTCGCAGGATTTTTTTTGGAGGTGCTCGAAATTAAATTGTGAGTGCAGTGGATGTGAAAAACGGGCGAAGGTTTTAACACAGAGCCGGAGGAATGTATCCAACTCGGGCAGCGGCGTGCCAGCGTCTCTGGAGATGTCCAGCCTGCGCTCTCTGGATCGCCCTGCTCCTACAAAGTGTCCTGGACCTGAGCGCGTCTGGTGAGTCTCAAAAGTTTTTTTTTTTCCTACCTCGGAAACCATTCCCGTCTTTCCCCGTGCTTCTCTGCTGGTTTCACCCACTTTGCGGTTCATCTCAGCACGCGTGAATTCAACGATGTAATCTGTCAGCCTTGTCAAAAAGTCACCGTGTAGACGTCTAGCATGTACCTGAAGTGCTCAGCAGTGGCTTTATAGTGACTTTATCCCACCTTAAAGACATTTTAAGTCATCAATCAACATGTTCTTACAGGGTTGTATATTTTTAAGACCACTCTTATTTGTTTTTCGTTCCTGAAAGCATCTCATATATGTCCTCAAACTGTTGTCCCATCGACATAAAGCAGAACTGTTTGCCATCATTCAGACTCCTCTCTCATGTAAATGATCTTTGGTTTTTAGATTATCGTCCTATTGTCATTGTGAAACCTCTGCACGGGAAAATACTTGACTCCATTGACAGACAATAGGGGGGCTCTTAACTAGTCAGCTGGATGGCTATTGTGCTCCTATCCACAACCTCCAATGTTATAGGTCAATTTAAAGATAAGGGATACATACCGTTGTCTTGAAAAGGTAAGCAGCTGTTGCATTTAACATTTAGGTTTGGTTGATGTGAATAGGGCAGTGCCTGTTCTTTAGGCAATAAGATGAGGATTAAAGAAGAAATACTGGACTGTGGCCTCTAAGAAATAATACTACAGTGTGTCTTAATTGCCTTTTTGAAAATTCTGTACATCCTCACTTTATTTGTCTGTGCACCATGCAGAGTTTTAGTCTCTCTCTCTCTCTCTCTTCTTTTTTTTTTGCTCATTCAACAGTCTTATTAACTATATTTCGTTGGCCTCTTACATATCTGAGTGTGTGGTATTCACATCTTAAGGAAAGAGTGGCCCTATGTTATATGTAACTGGCTGTTGGTTGACTAATATAAGTATGATTGAATTCAGTTTGAATTCAATTTGAATTGTTTATGAAGTCGCTCGTTAGAAGTTTTCATTTTTGGTCCTCTGGCTTTTGAGTGTATAGTAAGTAAAAAACAATCCTCCCGTCCCAGATGGGTAGTGATGAATTATCTGCGGAAGGTTTTTTGGGGGTTTGTTTGGATTATCTCTGTCCTCCCCACATGCTTTCGGCTGTTATTTACAATGGAGGTGTACACTATATGCTGCACTGAATGTGAAGTACAATTTGCTATGGCCCTTTCTTTGTCATCTCTTTCCTCTTACTCTCTTTTGGCCTCTATTTCTTGCTCTGGAGCAGGGAGGAATGTTAATCCACATTACTTAACTGGATGAGTCGGCTATAACCTCTTCAAATGGAGTTTCATGATCGAATATGGAGCGGAGGAGAGCAAAGCCCACAGCCTCTGCAGTTACAGTAGTTCATATCTGGAAATAGACATATGGAAATGACTGCATCCTTTTCCATGTTAAGCATGGCTTATAGGCAAAATCTACCCTGAAAATTACATTTAATATGCTAATACTGTTTATGAAGCAAAACTGATTTGCTTTGCACTCCCTTCCCCTGCTGAAACGATAAAATTACTGAAAACCCTTGGTCTCTGTCTCTCAGAGATAATTTGCAGAGGTTTCTTACGATGATTTCGATATTGACTTTTTCTCTGCAAATAATTGTAGCTTCACTGTAGTCGTAACAGTTATGAACAAGAAGATGACACACATTAAGATGCTTTGTTCTTTAATTGCATCCACAAACTTGACCTCCGATTCACTGCAAATGATGCAGCTCCAAGACCAGTTTGTAGAAGATAACACTGGGAGTCTTGTCTCTCTTCTGGCTCGCTGTAGTGGAAATGGTCACAGAGGAACAACAGTGTGGTTCAACTGTAATCAAATGTGAGGAGAAGAGTGCAACACCCTGTGATCAGTGGCCAGTGGGTATAATATGGCTGTATAGTGGAGGCAACTGAGCAAACGTGACAGGGAAGAAACTGAAAGGCGCGGCTGTCTGTCTTTATATACTGCTGTCTGGTTTACTGGTCAGTTTGTGAGCTATCAGTTAGAGGTCAGAGGTCACTGGACTGTCGCTGTGGTTCAAATGCCAGCATTTCTAGGAACACTCAGGGCTTCCCCTGGCCACAGCGAGGGAATTTTGTTAACGTGGCAGATTTGAGGTGTAGACCTACAATAAAAGCATATATGCTTGCATTGTTTATGTCTTTTAAGGAACTGAATGTACCCATAGCTACTTAACCCCTGCAACTGTTTGATCGTCTCACTAAATGCAGTCCAAATCACCTATGCTGCTTAAAACTTTTTAAGCCTGATACATATTTATACAAACTTATGAATAAAGTAAATGACCAGGCTTTGGCAAAAAAAAAAAAAAATGGGTTTGTACTTGTGTTCCCCTGCCAAAAACAGTTCAGACATCACTATCAGCCTTCTAGGTGCTGAGCTGAACAGGGATGGAATCGTGTAAAACAGATCATGTGATTTTGTTCTCATAAATCACAACTGTCCTTTTCCAGAGGTCTTTTCCAGGCATTTATGCACGATTTTAAAAAATGGCATGGCATAGTATTATTTCCCTCCAGGAATCTAACTATGTCAGTTTGATTTATTCGTAATCAGTTAAGGTTTTGCCACATGGAAATCAGATTTTTGCTGAAAGTGGGGACACTTTTTATTTAAACATAATGTACTATATGTGCAGCATATTTTCAAAACAGTTATTGTCATTCCATCTATCAACCTCTGCTCTTGAGCTCCCAAGTAATAGTCTGTGACATGTCCATAAAAATAATTTGACAGCAATGTTTTCCAACTATATAAACTGCATAAATGTTTCTGAATGTGGGACATTCACCCCTGAACATAAAAGGTCCTCTGCAGGGCAGTGACTATGTGAAATCTGTTTAGAGTTGCATTTAGCCTTTTAATAACACTCAGGAAGGCTATAAATCATGCTGGGGTGGAACTGCCTCAGTACAGTTTTCAGCAGGACACAGTGTTGACACTAAAGGCACTTCACCCCTGGAAAAAAATTCCTCCGACCTACAGGCTGAGTGTGTAGGAGCTTGTCCTTCTCTCCCTGCTACTGAGATGTCTATCTGTACTGTTACATGTCTTCTGGCATTTTCTTAGACTCATATTAAGGGAGCAATTTACAAGGAGGTGAAGGAGATGTCAAAGTTTATGGTAGCATAACACCCTTTCTGTATGCATCCTTGTTAAGTTTATACATATCAGCCACTCCCTGTAGTGATTTTGTTTGCTCAGTACATTTCATCATTGCAATATTGCTGTAATTTCTCCTTTATGTATGACTATATTCAGTTTATTGATATTTTATCCAGATGGTCTGGGAAATGTTGGGCCTCATCATGGTCTGAGTGGTACATCTCTTTCAGATAGATGAGTCTGCTGTGTTTAAAACTCAACTCCCACTCTGCACGGTCCACACTACACCAACTCAGGCGTCAAGTGGTGTGCATCCCTAAAAGCTTTTGGCAGACACAGAAGAATGTGGCAGGAACTGTATGTGTGAAACAGATGTATGGTCTTTTTGTAGGAGGAGGGGGTTGATTTTTTTTTTTTTTTTTTTTTTTTTTTTTTGAGACAGTTCGACTCCATTTTGAGCATGTGAAATGGGAAGAAAGTCATAGACATTAATTTAATCAGCACATAGCCATAAATCATGTGCCTCGACTCTGTTTTATGTCACTGATTTAAAACATTGGTGTGTAAACCATGTTGTGCTCTGGCAATTACCTACTTCCCACTCGTTATTAAGCACATGTGTTTGCCAAGGCTCAGTGTACCTCAGCGTTGCCATAGGGCAAACTGTTTGGCAAATATTGTGTGCTAATTGTTTAACTGATGTAGAGCCAGCAGGCAATTTGCTTTACAATATAACTAAAAGTATCAAAATATCAAATAACTGTCTTTTCCTTCTTGACTTCTGTAGAATTTTTTTGTTCTCTTGTGGTTGCTGTTTCACAACCGGGGCTACTTCATTGATGACTGCAGAATTCACAGAATATGAAGTTTCCTTATGATGTGAGATGCCAGTGAATGGTACAGTTGTTTTCCATTGAGTTGCTGGCTGGAATGTCCTGATAATATGTTGTCAATGCTTGGTCAACAGAGGAATTTTGGAAGGAGCCTGATTTAGGTTTTCCTTCTTTGTAGATCTACTCTGCCAAGTCAGGCAAAAAGCTTTTCTGTGAATGGTAAGAAGTGTAAATTTCCTGCATTTGCGTAATATTGGCAGAAAAATGCTCTTATTTCCACAAATCAGACTCTCAGGAGCACGCTTGTTTTCTAGTGGTCAGAGTTCCACAGAGAGGCGGCGTTTAATCAAAAGCTAAACACAGTTCACTCAGATCCTCGTTGGAGACGTTTGATAAAGTTTCTGCCACTACAAACTGTAGCCAAGCGTGAAAACCTTTTCCTGCAATTTACTGTCTGGACAGGAGGCCAGTCTGTGTGAGAGAGAAAACCCTCTATAGGGTTCAGGGAAATGTGGCCCTGGATTATAGGAAGGAACAAAAGACAGTGATGCAGGTTTTAGGGATGTGGTAGGGAAGACTGTGTGTAGGTGACAATGTGGCACTTCAGTGATTAACGGAGAGAGTCTGGACTGTGTGAGGAAATAAGCTGCGGCAAGGTAGCATACATATTTTGTTAACAAGTGTATGGTACGTTAATAGACTAAAATTACACTTGCCCTTTTCCATTGATTGACCTGTACTGTATATGTCCATCTACAAATTAAACAGCTTTCTATACCCTCTCTTCAATAGTTTCTGTGTCGATGTCTTTCGACTGCTGTCTGGAAGACAAATTACGCCTGCCACATAAAAAATGTTCTCTGCTGTACTTTATACACAAAATACAATGAGTCCTTTGCTGCAGTTGTAAGGCAAGCTGTAAGTGCAAGAGTGTGCTGATGACAAAGTGACACTTTAATGAGTCTAATGGAATAAGCCACACATACTGCATATCAATTTCCCATATGGACTTGGCACAGTTTAATGTTGAGGACTGCAGGGAATAGCACTGGCTTAAAGAGCTCTAAATTTCATTGAGACCGCTCTTCATTACAGTTTTATCAAATTACTGCTTTGCTAGCGTCCTCCGCGGCTAGCTTTGCTTCGACTTAATATGTGGAGATCATGCTACATTTCATTTAATAGAGGGTAGGATGAAACATGACTTTTTCAATTCCTGCATATGTGTCAGAGTAAATCTTTTTAAGCCCTGTTTGCATAGCATTAAGGACTTCAGAAACCCCCACTGCAAGCAGACGTGCAGATCTCCGTCCACCCACAATTAGGTCTTTGTACAACACCACACTCCCTCCGAGGTATTAAATACCTCAAACTTTATGGGCCTTTCTGCCAAAAATATTAGTATTTATTTTCCAAAAAATATGTGTAGTGTATCAGTCAGTGTAGGAATTTTTTATCACTTTATCAGCTTTGTTGTTCAAAGATGTACCACTGTTAAAATTCTGCTTGTATGAAATCAGTGTTTCGAATTTTTTATGTTTGCAGCATGTTCATCGTTTTCACAGCATTCCTTTAGTAGTTAGTTGAACTTCTGAGTCTGAGGAGGTAAAGTGTAATTCATGTGTATTATTGTTAAAAGTGTCACTCAACTTTGAAAAGTCAAAAGTTAATGAAAGGTCAAAAGCATTTGTAAAGTTCATGTTGTTTGTGGATACAAATTATCTGCACTTTTAAGAAAAGTTGTGCATATTCGTCCCCTAGAGGATGTTTTCAGTAGTATGCACAGACCTACTTTCTTCTTGCTAGAGATCGGAAAAAAAAGTCAACCCCTCCGTCACCCCACCGCCATCAGCATGACATCAAAACTCCTTGGCACTCCTCTTATCTGGCTGGCACAAGACGAATGCTGGCACTCTCTGTTTTCTTCTTCTTTTTTTTGCTCTCTTTCTCACTTTCTTGGCCATGCTCTCTCTCTCTCTCTCACACACTCACACTCACACACACATTGTGCCTTTCGCTCTCTGTCTCTACAGTTCTTTTTGGCCGTTGAGTGGCTCCTCCACTTTGCCCTTCTTGCCTGGCTGACTGACATGCTGCTCTTGGCTACACTGTGTGTGTTTACTCAACAATAACTGAGAGCGGGGTGGCTCCACACCAGCTCCTGCCCTCTTAAGAGACACAATCATAATGACTTACACTGGTCTTTGATTTTTTGTATTTAGCATCTTCAGTTTGAGCAAGATGCATTTTTTGTGCATGTAGAAACACTTACTTCATACTTTTAGTTCATTCATTACACTCGTGATGATTATGAGATGTATGTTAGGGGAAGTTTAATCAAAGTTTGGCTTTCTCAGTATCAGCTCTGATACGTCTTTGCGGCTCCACGTCTGCTTTTCACCCACACGATACTGTGGTTACGCTGTGAAACCATTGGACCATCAGCTCCACTGAGACATTTATATAAACTTATCACTCTGTTGTTATTAATAGAACATCACCACATGTATTTTTTTCACAGTTGTGTGTGTCCAAAATGATTCTTGGCAACTTCATCATTCAGATCTTTATTTTTCTTTTTCTCTGTCTTTCTGTTTTCATGCTTTCAACACACACAAATGATGTAAATAGCACATTTCCCCTGTTGTACTGTGTGATGTGGAAAGTGCGGAGAGTACAAACTTCACTCTTCTTGTGGAATTATTAACCAGAGATGTGCGAACTGCAGGAAATTTAATTTTACGGGGTATCTAATGATTTGTGTTCACTGCGAATTGACTCAGTACTTTCCATTAAGTGCGTGTATGTCATTCATTCAGTCAAGTTTTTACGCTTGTGTAACGTACAGAGGGAAGTGTGTTTGGCTGTTTTTGGTCTTTTATTGCTTTGCAATTACAATCAGTAGTTATAGAAATTATGATCCTGTTGTAGCCTGAAGTTGAGGAATTCTGTCTTTTGAAGATTAGTTCCTCTAAATGGGTTTTATTTTTAAGCTGCCAGTTTAACAAGTCTGCTTTGGCCACCAAACAGATTTGTGGATCAGCTGAAGTAATAACAACAAGATTGGGAATGTCTAAGCCTTTTTCCGTTTCGTTGTTTTCAGTGGGGGGACTTGAAGTCGAGATGTTTCACGAGCTATTTTTGAACCTACAGACTGAACTATTTTGACTGAAGGCAGATTTGATAATCACCTCAGCAAAAATATTTTTTCAATAAACTCTATATAGATAATTCATTTATGAATAAAACAAAAAGGTTGTTTGATTCCTAAGTGATCCAGCTCTTGAATGTCTGCTCTCAGTGCTGCAACAGATCTTGAATTTATTGTTGCCTGCGCATTTATTTTTGTCCTCCATCAGAGGAACTGGTTTGCTGTGGGCACTGATTGCATGTTGTGCAATGTGTTTTCTTACTCCATTGAAAAAGTTTGGCAGACTTGTGTGTTATGTGTGTTAAGTGCTGTTTTACTGTTAAATAGGATTTATAGTAATGGTCTTCGTTTGCCCTTGACTTTCTCTTTCTCCTCTGTCTTCTTTTACTTCCCATTTTCTCTTTAATTTCTCCATATGTTTTTTTGAATTACTTCTAAATCCAAAGAAAAAGTCCCAGGGTATCAGAACTTTAAACTGAAATTTATCATTGTAATGTTTGCATTGGGTGGTACTAGAATGAAAAGATATAACCATCAAATGACTATGTTTTGCATTTAGAGATAAACATGGATATAGATAGATTAAGTATACTGAAGGAAAGTTGCCAGAAATGGAGGGAAAATTGTGCCCTTTTTTTGTATAGACATGGTCTTTAACTGTTTTTAAATTTATTGGTGTGAGAGTGTACATGGACTTAACATGTTTGTTTAACCAAAGGCTTTGTTGCATTGTTCTCTAAGCAACCCACCCCATTAACCAGTAGCTAGCCTTTAACCAGCCACTTGATTCACACACAAAAGACTCTAGAGAGGCTGCTTGAACTGGTGGCTCAGTCCTGTTGTCCAGGGGATCTCAAACTTTCACATTAAACAGCGCTGCCTTTTATCCCACAGATGGCCAACATAGGAGCTGTGTTGGTGCAATTTGCCAGGAAAACAAGGTCTATTTGAACGTCCACCGTGCCAGCCAATTGTGATGATAATGTTCAGAGACAAACAATATGACAGGAAACAGAAACCTTAAATAAAACAGTGACTTTGCATGAATAGAAAACAGCAACAAAGACCATAAGACATTTTACTTAAATGGAAATTCCCTTTCTATCCATTCTAATCCTGTGTTGACCACACTGACCGAGGAATCTGGAGCTAAAGGTCTCGCTGGCTGTAATTCTGAAGTACCGTTAGTTAAATGCCCATCTTGAAAACCACTGCTGGCCAGCCATCTGTCTAATTCAGCACCAACCGGGAAATCATTGGCCATGTGGCATTAGAAGTGGTCGGGTATTGTCTCATGAATCAGAGTTGGTGATAGGACATAAGGAAAAATCTCCAATGATCAGGTTAGTGCTTTGGTCAAAGTTGGCACAACATGCTTCTTCCATTTGTATTTTTTTAAATTCTAGATGAACTTTTGCAGCTTTGTTCCAGAAACTATAGCTGGAAGTATAAGAGTGTGCAGATTATGGCATCCTCAACTCTAAGAGTTTTGGCAAACCCTCAAAGCTTTCTTCACAGTCTTGCGGAAAAGCTGTTACTATACCCACACAGTCTTAAGTAGCCTCTTAAATCCATTTTGGCTTGATGGCGTTGCCATACGGCAGCTTCTTTCAAGGCAAAGTTATTGACTTCTTTGTAGCCCGACTATCCAGATTGTGGGTCTGTTTTAAACGGAAACAAGTGAGTGAAAAGAATAGCAGGATGGAAGGACACAGTCAGTTGCTTTGCACCACTGATTTGTCCAGATGCTTTAACCAGAGGCTTGTAGAATCACTGAGGGAGTCCTATATTTGATGTCTGACCGGCTGTGGGGTTTTGTGGTGAAATCTGCAGGAATGGTATGGAATATTCATAGCGCAGGAATCTGTTTTTGTGTTACTGTGACAGAGGTTGTGCTATCTTCTCTACCCCACTGTCTCCTTCTCATTCAGTCAGAGAGTTTAGCTCATGTATTGGGAACTTTGTGTTTAACCCAGGGCGGGCAGGAAGGAATCTCATCAACTTGGATGCTCTCAACCAGGAATTCATACATTTATCCTGTGGGATGCCGAGCACTGCTCTTGCCCTCTGCAAAATCTCTCTGTCTGAGGCGTATTTTTAAAAAAAAAAAGCAATGGGGAGTGTTGAGGGGAAAATTGATTTCACCTGTTTAAGCAGCCCCCCTGTTTTTTTCTTCATATTTCCACTTTAAACAGCCATTTAATTTCCAGGTAGATGTTTATCAAGGCTGACACTAACTTGGAACAACCCAAGTTTAGGTTTACTCACTGGTGTGGTTGTGTTCTGCATGCCAGCAGTCTCCTCACACCTCACTCTTGTTTTCCTGTCTCTCTGTATGTCTGTCTCTGTCTTTCCCTGACACACTCCTTCTCTCAGAGAGCATTGATTTCAGCAGGGCAGGAAATGAAACTGCATTGCCCTGCGACTCCCAGCAGGAGAGGGGGACCTGGGGAGGGAAAGAGGAAGAGGTTTCACAGAGTAAAAGAAGTCCAATACTATTTTTTGTTAAAGAAAGGGATGAAAAGATTGATAGTGTGAGGATGTGAGTGAGGATTGGGATGGGCCTGGCTCAGCACTGAGAAAGCTGAGAGGTTTAGGAACGATATTGAGACGAGAAAATATTTTCATAATGGCGCTTGACTGACAGCAGGCTTAAATGAGCTAGTCGTATCAATCAAAAAGCTGAAACATCTGACTCATTAAAAAAACACATGATAGAGATGTAGACAGAAATAAACAGCCACAGAGTGAGAGTGAAGAAAGGGGGCTCTCACTAGTCGAGGACTGGTGGCCCCTTTATCTTTGACAGCTCCTGACCTTCATCCCTCTATCAGAAGTCAATGATCTTCTCCTCAGAGGGGCCAGAATAAGAGGCTTAGACCCGCGTGATCCCACTGCCTGTTTGTTTAACCTCTGCGTGGCTGCTTTAGCAGTGCTAAGCTTCGCCCACAAGAGCTCATTACCTCTTAGCCCCTCCATCTCTCTTACGGTTTCATCCAGCCATCGTATGTGGGTTTAAGAGCCTCGGAGTCAGTACACTGTTAAAATATAAGTTAAACTCACATCAACACTTGTGCTTGCAAATAGCAACATTTTCAGGATTAAATTTGGAAATGTTGAGCAATGCTCACAGGCAACATTATTTCCTAACAGAAGAAAACAGATTCCCAGCATTTCTCTGTCCCGCAGTAATCTTTAATGGAACATAAAACCTGTCATGTCATTGCAACCATAATTGAAGCAAAGGAGAGATGGCACAGCTTCAGCATCTTTCCAGACGTTTAACCACGGTTTCACTGCACTTAAATAGAATATTTATTGAGCTTTTCATTGAGATGTACAACTGTTTATACTGTTGCATGCATTGTGTAATCATGTTTTGCAACAAGGCTGGGGCCCTTTCCTGTAGATGTATGTAGCCTGAAGGGTCCTGCTGCAGTGAAACTAAGGAAAAAAAATCCCGGCTATGGGCATCGTGGCTTATTATTCCTGACATGCTCTGTTGAAGCGCTGATTCGAAATAGGCCGGTGCTGATAATTCGGAGCGAGACAGATCGCTGTGGCTGCGATTCATGACTGTTTGAGAGGGAGTTCAAACAATAGTGGAGTCGGTCCGAAGTTTCCCCTCCTGGTACTGTTCAACAATTTGGACTACTGTCAGATCACGGCAGGGACTTGTGGTAGGGTTTGGCAGGGCGAGAGTTTGTTTGAGCTTTGCTTCTTTTTACGCTTTCTCCCCCCTTTTTCTGTCTTTGAGCTCTCGTCCTCTATCTTCTCATCCTCTCAAAGTTTGTCCAAAGCAGAGGGTTTGTTATGAAAAGTGTTTGTATACCAGTTATTTCAGTCATGTCCTGGAGCATGTTCTGTCCAGGCTCACTGCTATTGTTACTTTAGTTTACAGCAGTGACCCATCGTCCCCCTTTGCCCTCGCTTTGCACCCCAGGCTTTGTTAGTCCATTTACTCTTTAATTTAAATTTGATTTAACTCCAGCCAGCTGGCTAGCTTAACCTCCACCCATGATGGCCCTGAGCAGGAGTGGACATTGTCTTCTATCTTGACATTTGCTTTGTGTGAATGTGTGTACTCGGACGTGACCCTCCCAAACATTTCTTGCTCACCAACATTAACAAATTTCCAAGTAACCGTCTGCTTTTTATAGTCTCTAAAAATAGCAGATACAAACAATTCACACTTTCCATTCACTTGTCATGCAAAGGCAATAAAATCAAACATGCACCTTGTTCAGAACACAAAACCAGTCTCTTATCGCCTCCAGATATTGCCTTCCTTTTGATGATTTGTCCTGTCTTTGTTTCTATCTTTAGATTGGTAGTTGGTCTTGTTTAAAACCTTATCAAATGAACAGGTTTTATGTACATGCAATAAACAGGGTGCACTTAGACACAGAATGAGAGAAAAATGCCATCACTACCATTAGGTGATATTTTTTGAAAGTGCCCCCATGTTAGCTGTAGACCTGTGTGCTTATTTAAGGAAATCACAATTTTCTTGCCCACTTCCCTCTGTGTTTAATTTACACAAATTACCCATTGCAAAGGAGTGTACTGTAAGCTTGTAAATGTGTTTTGGAAGTCACACAAGCACTCTGCTGCTTGCTGAATGAGTTACATCATTTGGTTGTGTGCACAAAGTGCCTCCAGAAATGTGTAGTGAGGTTTCCTTACTCCTAATGTGACAACCATGGTTTTTTTTTTACATAGGTAAGACAGACTTTCCTGGCCATACAGTAATAAATCCTAAAACAAAGAAGTAGTTAAGATGGTCCCAGACAATAGCAGAGACGTGGTACTGCTGGTTACACAGCAGATAGCAGCGTATGTGTTTGCCCTTGGCCTGTGCTTACACAAGTAATACAGCCAGAGTGCGATTGGTGGTATGCATTTGCAAAATGTGCACGCCCCATGTCCCAGTGTTGGTGGTCTTGGAAAGCCACCAAGATCACTCGGCTGCTCTGTAATGTGAAAGCAATTAGCAGCCAGCGGTTTTACGCAGTGCCGATATGTGTGGAATAACAAAGGGGAATGTAGGTCAGCCATGAGCCATAGGTACATGGTGTGGCCATTGCATTCTTTCAGGCCATGTGTAGTTATTTCAAACTATTAGGACAATGATGAAGTTATTTGTTTAGCTACACATTTGAAGCTAATTTAGCTCTTTCCTGACAGTCTTTGTATGCTGCAACATGACTTATTGGCCCATAACAATTAGCAATAAAATCCTTTAAGAGATAAAATAGCTCACGTAACAAAATACTAAATAGGAACTACACAGCTACAGAAATCTAACAAATGGGTGTATTTCAATCTTGTCAGAATCCAAGGAAAGTGATTTTAGGATTCTTGGTAGGGTTCATTGTCAAATTCCTGATGTAAATGGGTTTGTGGCGAGTTTAAACCCAGATTTATTCAGCTCCCCACAGACCTCTTTGATGTCTTCACCCTCCGTTTACTTCATCTGACATTCATTTTAATGAGACGGACATTCTCCCCGATAGAGATCTGCCTCTGACTTATGCTGGAATACAGTAAATCAGTGCCACACACATATTTGCATTGGATTAGATTGAGTTCCCTGTGTGTGTGAGTTTTTTGTTTTGTGTGTGTGTGTGTGTTTACAGTGTGTGAGCAGGGTGCGTGCCCTCTGTCACATCTGGCAGCTTGTGGTTTTTTTCATGAACTGCTAAATGAGGGGAAAAATACTCCCAGCTGCCCTCAGGAAAACTCACCTGGTGTAGAGATGTCTAAGTTCCTTGTTTTCTCCCTCACACTTTCTGTTGCCCAGACCTCTCCCTGTTTCACATTGTCCTCCACAAAACATGCAGATATACACACACACCCTCACACAAACATTTTAAGTAGCCTGCTGTGTTTGCATTTTTCTTCGTTTCCAACCCGTATCAGAATATGCCTGCCTTTTTTTAAACCCAGCTAAGGGTGCACAAGCATGAAAACATGCATGTGTAAAATATTCTGTACTTTTGTCCTAGCATAACCTCAGAAGTCAGATTAAGACAAGACAAGAAGGACAGTTTGGCAGGGCTACATGCATAGCAGGAGCAACCACAGCCTCTTCACATGGTAAAGTCATTTTCACCTCGGCCGCTGTGGGAAGAGGAGGCCAGGAGCAACATCCACCCCTCCCACCCCTCACCTCAAACCTCCAGCCGGCATATTTCGGCTATCTGAAGGGAGCAGAGCTGGGAGATATCAGCCCTGAGAGCTGAAAAGCAGCTTTTGTCTCAAGCGACCCTCCGAGACCTCTCCCTGGCTGCTCTATCTGCAAAACATAAACTATACGGCACAACTATAAAGACAGAAGCATACATGGAGAGGGAAAAAGACAAGGGGAAAAAAAGGGAGAGAAAAATAAACGCAATAAAAGAGTTGAAATGCAAAGTAAACGAAGGAGAATTGTTGCCCGCTATAGATCAAACACTAGCCGTCGTTTAAATTTGTGTACTTTTTGCATTGTAGATTATTATAACCTTGGGTGATGAGACAGGTCGTCAGGGGATTGGCTGCATCTACAGTGTGTCAGAGAGAGAGAAAAGGGAAGAATAAGAGAGAAGGTTACAAGTTGTTTTAATATTATCTCATGTTGAATTTAACATTTCTAAACTGTTTGTCAGTCAACTATGTTGAGCAGTTTATATACTGAATGTAGATGTCAGAAGTGCCTCTACTTGTATTCTCACAAAAATAGCCACGATATGCTATCAGTTTTCTGTCTTCAGTCTGGATCATACCATTTAGCACTGACATCCAGAGATGGGAGGCTCCATCAGCAGCTATCTGCACCCCTCAGTCTTTCTGCCTGCAGTCTTTAGTGGTTGCTGTAGGCATTCCTCTCTCTTTTCCACTATTTACATTGTTCAATCTGCAATTTTTTCATACTTTCACGACACAAACTTGAATTCCTTCTCTATTTAATGTCTATTTCATTTCCTCCACTCACTGGATTATCTGTTTGGCATAACTTTTTTGTCACTTCCTTCCTCATCCTCTTCTACTCTTGCCCAGACAGGAAGAAAGCTGCCTTACTCGGGGAGTAATTTTAGGCACCATGTTTATCAAAGCAAGGCTCACAGCTGAGATTTAGTAGGCTTACCGCCTTTCACTCTTAACCTGTCATTTCAGGATTTCCAGGTTTCACACCAGTTGGGTACTGGATAAACAAGGAAACAGTGCTGCAGCCGACAGGCTATAGTTACTGTGACACGGAGAGTTAGACGAGATGTAGACAACAGTGTAATCCCACTGAGTCTATTTACATGTACACCAATATCTTACTTACATTACGTTTGTAAAACTCATGTATTCAAGGCAACACATACGTCAGACGTTAACTATAATCTCAATATCAGTCCCAAACAAGAGCGAGGATTTACTGACACCTTATTGCACTTACTTTACTGTTTGCAAGTCAGTTTATTCAAGAGCAAAATAATATTTGTGTGATATGAGAATTGCATCCTGAAAAGGAATATAATGATGATCTGAAGTACAGTTTACTCTTGAATATTGTGGACTTGAACATATAAATCATTCTTGTAATTAAAATTCTTGTTGAGTCCATTTCATTAGTCATAGCTGAGTTTACCTTCTGCAGTCTGTTTGTTTGAACTGTGTTATTGTATACTAATACAGTTCTTCCTCGGTTACAAAAAGTGATCTGTTATAGTTTGTTTAGCCATTCTACATGTCCTCAAAGTTTGACCCTCATCCCAGCTTTGTCCTGATGATATTCTGCCCTTTACACAATTTTTGCAAATCTGCCAAGTGCATAGTTTCGCCTTTGCATTGCCTGTTAGGAGTTTAAATTGAATCATCTACAAGTAGCATAAATCATAAGTTATCCGGGTGGTGCACTGTAGTAAGTAGGAAAGCCCCTGTTTAACCACAGGGCCTGAGTTCAAGAGCCAGTGTTTAGTGAACACCCACGCCCTTCAAGTGTCTCTAAACAAGACAGTGAACGCCTACTGGCCCTTGGAGAGCTCTTCATTAACTGACCCTGCACTATGACATCCCTGTAGAGTGGGGAAAATGAAAAGAAAATGTCTCTACTGGGATCTATAAAGTAGCCCATGCAAATCCGTACACTTCCTCACAATCTGACTCAGCCTAGTCCCATCAGTGCCACTGGACCACCAAGCCTTCAGTGTGACCTGCTCTTTGACTAGCCTCCATAAACAAGAGCAGTGCAGAAGCAGTGGCTCTGGAGTAGAAACCCAGAGACCAGGCATTACCCAACTAGCTCTGGTCTCCTCAGCTAAGTGCTAAATGCAGTTATAGGATAAACTACTTAAAGCTATACATTCATTTTAACCTCTGTCCTCACACATATTTTTTAATTTCAGCAGGGCATATATACTGGGCTTATGCCACACTTTTATTTTTGTTGTATTCTCTAAACATATTCATGTTTAAAGCTTAAAAAAAAAAACAACAACTTTGACCTAAGTTTCACCTGTTTTGGTAAATACGATGGGATTTAATTAACTTGTTACCTCAATTTGTCTTTCAACAATAAAGTTGTGCAGGGAGGTTAACTGTGGCTATTTCAAGAGAGGTCAAAAGTCCGAGAAACACAATCAACTATTGTGTTAATTAAAAAAAAACAAAAACACAATAACCAAAAACCAACTCTTGTCTGAAATGTCTATCTGCATTATCCTGTTTGGTGTACCTGTCTCTAATGACCTGACAGTTTGACTGCAGTTAGACCTCCTGATTCACTGGTTTTATAAATAGATTTGGTTTAACTTGACTTTATGTTTGAACAGTTATTTTAGTACTTTATCCCACTAATTCTTGCCTGCATGGCTGCTGTTTTGTCTGTGTTTTTGTAAATTTGGTGTTTTAAGGGGAAGAAGTGAGAGATTCACAGAACATTAAACGCTGCTGGAGCGTCAGTCAGGCAATGATGCATTTAAACAGCGAAAGTGAGACTCACTGCATCTTTGTGCCACTTTTTTGAATGCTGTGTTGAATTAAACACCTTTGGGAGAGCTACTGTATAACACACTGTTAAGGGCCAATGACCCATCCAGCTCATGTTGTGTTTATGTATACGTATGTGAGAGTGTCTTGTAGAGGCTCATCTAGAGCACATCCACTATATCGCAGTTAATGTAAACAGAAACAGTGGGATAGGGCTTGCAGACTAGCTCTACAGATACAGGGCTAATGGTGGTGTTTCCAGCTCTATCTTTAGTTACCATCCATGAATGGAAAGAAAAGAGGAGAGGCCAGCAGAGGATAAAAGGGGGGGCAAGTGGAAAAGGGGAAGCAGCCAGACAAGAAGAACGGAAAAGAGAGAGGGAGAGATGGTTATTGGTAATCATTTAAATGCCGTATTGTATGTCTGATTGTGTTGATATGCTGCTTGTGACTGTAAATCGCACTGAACCCTAGCAGATGGGGGAAGGAGGGCCTACGAGAGGTAGTGAGTTGAAGAGAGTGAGTGAGAGGAAAAGAATGAGTGAATGAAGGAGGGAGAATGAACAAACAAGAGAGTGAAAGAGAGAAAGGAGAGTAAGTGGGGAGGCGAGGGGCAAATCTTTTATGAGGCATGGAAAACAGGGTGAAAAGAGGAGAGGGGGAGTTGAAAGTATGCGGTGGGTCTGAATAGAGGGACCCCATGTCCTCTTTAATGTGAAATGAATAACTCCTGACCTAACACAGGCCTTTAATTGGTATAACCACCAGTTGGATGGAGTGCTATATGGGCTGTATTGTGTGAAACTGAGAAAATACACACATTCTGTCCTCACTGTAAAATTAAGAGTTTAAGTGTTGGCGAATGTGTATATCATCTACTTATTTATCCAGAAACACACAGAAATTAATCCACAACAATTTAGATTTTTCTATCTTTAAATTTCCAGCTTCTCTAATGTGAGTACTTGCTGTTTTTGAGTATCCTATGATAGTAAACTGAATATCTTTTGGGGTTTGGACAAAACAGGCACCTTAAATATGTGAACTGGATCCTTGGGTATTTCATAAACTAGTGAAATCCAGTATTTGCTCTGGTTTTAGTCCTGATTATATTCACCAACTCCTCAGAAAAACACTGGTATCTCCTTGATAGCCAGATATTCTACTTTTTTCTTTTTTTTTCTTCAGCTCTTTGTCACTTTATATGGCAATGGTTGATCTTATCTGAGCTTGTGCCCACTGGGAGAAAACCATACAGACCATTGAGCCGAAACAGTGACTTTAAAGCTGCTAAATGCAGCAAAAAGCCACAGACTTAGGTATTGATCCTCAGTTTGGTATTAACTGCAACTCTCTCTCACTACAAGAGGTTGATTGATTTAGTGTTAATATCAATATTATTGCTACTGGAGCTGTAAGAAAAGCTCTGCTCACTGGCTTCTGGGTGGCTGGCTATAGAGACCCCCAGCTCAGCCTATGGGGCCCTCCCATGTTTGGGAAAAGAAGAAGTCTTGGGCCCGTGAGCCCGTAGGATACTCTGCGCATGAATGCTGGAGCAGAAGGGGGGTGGTGGAGAGGAGATGGCTGAAAGAGGCAGCTCAAGCAGAAAGAGAGCGAGAGGGGTTAAGTGGAGGCAGGTGTTCCATGACAAACCTTACAACCCCCCACCTTTCCTTTACTCTAGTTCCCTCCACCAGCACTGGTCCACTGAGAGTACTGCAAACCAGCCCAGGAACAGACACTTGTTAGTCATTTCCCTCTTTCTCTGTTACCTTCTTTTGTTATCCTTTATCCGATCACCTTATCCTTCTGATCTAATCTAGCCTACCAAATTGGGCCCTTTTTCCTTTCATCCCAGGTTCCTTTCCACAGCCTCCCCATTGCTGCAGGACCACCTGGCTTTGTGGTTTGAATCTTATAAAACTCCTGTTGCTTTAAACAGACGGACAGCTTTCCCACTGCTTCACTTTGCCTGACCCAGCTGCCAAATTAATTTAGATTAGACTGACGTAAAAATCGTGCTCTCTCATCGTGTTCCAGCTCAGGACTAGAGCAGAATAGTACACAAATCCAGTTTTTGCTGGAAAAAACAGGGAGCGCCTGATTGATGTCATTTTGTAATTTTGTTAAATGAAATCAAATCAGAGTGTGATTAAACATTTTGCCCTTTTAAATGTAATGCAGTTAGCGTCTCTTCCAGTGGCTTTCATTTTTGGCATGTCACTATCACATTTTCATAGGTTAATATGCAGAGTCTCCATAGTTATTGTTGATTAAGATGGCCTTTTCTGGTTTTCTAAGGCAGCCTTACTCAGAATGTCATATATAATATCTCAGACTTCACTGATTGGATTTTGAGGAAATTTTGATTTGTGCCAGTACTTCTTTTCTGGCAGTTACAAAATTATGCTGATTGGTCTAAGGGGCCTCTAGAAAGTTTGGTTAATTCTCTTTATGGCAGGCAGTAACTCATGCATTGCTGGAAACCTAAAAGAGTTTTTTTTTATTGTTCCCCTTTTATTTTATTGTAAGTGCATAGTTGATGCATAATTCAATGTAATCATTTAATGACTTAGTCAGTAGAAGCAGAAGATCTTACTTATGTGGAGGTCTATGACATGGAAATTTTTGGGTACACTAAGTATACTCATACCATGTCCACTGTAAGAACTGTGGTATTGTTGCTGTAAAGACAAATGACTCAAGAGGAATTCTTTATAGCAGACAGCTTAGCTTTCATTTGACCCCTCTATTCCTAATGATTCACAGAGCCTCTATTGTGTGAATGGTGTATGTGCCTATTTAGGATGACTGGAAAGCTTAGAAGTCATTATGACTGACAAGTATGTATCTTCTGGTCTGCCAAAACATAAAGCAAGTGTCTGTCTGTGTGGACGGAGAGGACGGCGGTTTGGTCTTTGAAATATTGTTGGTTCTACTCGCGCAGTGACTGCTTCGTCTTGTTGTGTCCTTGAACAACTTCAGACATCCGTCAGCTTTAGTAAAACATCTGGAAGAAAGACATGCGGCTGTTTTTTTTTTTTGGTCTGAATCACCACTTATCATCCCACGCACACACATTCTGTGCATGCACACGCTCACACTTAGATCATCAAGCACCAACAGCAAGCCATACCCACAACCACTTCTGGTATGCTTTCACTTGCTACATTCAAGAGTTGCTCTGTCTGCTTTTCTGTCTCACCTCTTTGTCCTTCCCTCTGCCTCTTATAATCTCTCACCCTGCTGTAAGTTGATGCACAATGCATTTCAGTGCCACCTGCCCTCTCTTTCCACATATATTTCTGAACTCTTTTCCCCCAGCAATACACATACAGTTAAACACACACTGAGTGAAGCAAGTGGTCCAGTCAATGAGCGGCTACTCAATGGTTGTCACAGGCTCCAGAAGAGAGCAGCACTGATAAACACAGACCCAGAATAGAAACAACCACAACAACTCACTACACTAGTCCTGATTAAAGACTTAAAAAGAACACAAAGTTTCCCACTAGTCAGCAAGCCCTGTCTACTGTTGGCACATGTTGTTATTGTATTAAAGTTATTGTGCCAACATCTTGAAGACAATTCCAGTGGTTAAGTGTCATTAGTATCTGCTAGTCTTATATTGATTACTGTTTACTTCCTGCCCTAATCTTTACCAGAAACAAGTTAATGTCACAATTATCATTGTCTCTATAATTCTGAAATAATTCCTGCTATAATAATTGAACTTTATTGAACATTTTCTGTCTTGTATCAGACAGGTAAAGCTCTCCAGGATGCAGTGTATTTTGGCTGGTCTTTATTTTTCTCTCTCTGTCTCACACACACACACACACACACACACAGACTCAAGCCAAAACATCTACCTATCTAAACTCAAATAAGACAGTGATAACGAGGTCGCCACTTCATGGCTGCTCCACTACCTTAACTGGTGTCCATTTGTGATAATGAGCCAGACCTTATCTGTGTTATCAACCACAGGAAGAGAGGCAACATGCCAGACAGCAGTAGTTAGAGAAGGGGAGGGAGGGAGAAGGAGACTGTATTTACAAATCCCTGTATGCATTAGACATGGCCAACAATAATTCAGTCTATAGTCTATATTACCCTTAGTGCCATGAAGGTTATTTTCCTCATACAGCTCCCTTCAGTTTGAGTAAAGATACCCATTTTGTTTTTAGCTGAGCAATCTTGTAAGAGCAGCATAATTACAGTAAGAGCTAGGTTATTTACCAATATCCAGGCCCAAGACTAAGAACTAAATCCACCTAATTCCCCTGAGCTCAAGACACCTTTGTCTGGCCAGATGCCAAGGTGTTTTAAACTGTTTAACCAAATTTGGGCAATATATATGAATAGTATGTATCATAGTTTAAAAAGTGACTAGATATCTAATAAGATTTTAGTTGTTACAGTGTTCCCTGCACTTACAGTAAAGGCAAGTTAAGTTATCTGCAAGTTGAGTAGAGTGAACAGTGGATTCCTCTGGGTTTCACATCTGCATGTCAGGTTATATCAATACATAGTGACACTGAAGAATTTGGTTAAAAAAAATGTTTGTATATAAATTATTTTGACAGTATCACTGAGCCCCCATTTCCCGTCTGACTCATGGTGGTATACAAAGATATGGAAGCAATGGAGAAAAGAGAAAAAGAGCAGCAGATGGAGATATAGAGGCCGATGGTGACCCCTCACCCTCCAACATGCATTAGTACATGCTGTGAACTTGATAAGAGGTTGTGATGAAAAATGAGGCAGTTTTTGGACATTCCTTCCAGAGTGTGTGAGATTCGAAACCTTGACACAAGGTGAGGAGGATGACGATGTGTGGTGTATTTTTAGGAGAGTATGTGACCATGCATGTAATTTTGTAAGATTGCATACTTGACATGTATACATGAGCGTGTCTTATTTCTGTACATTTGTCTAAATTTGACAGAGTGGTCATGTGGGTTACTCGGTAAGCCATTACAATGTTACATGAAGCAGGGGCACAGGGAGAATGAGACATAGAGGGAAAGTTAAAATGGAGTGAAAGAATGAGACATGAGAGCAAAAGCTAGCACCTGAGGTGATTGTGACACGCAGTTGGAGGGAGAGAAAAGGAGCAGGAGGGCAGGAGGTTATTGGATTGCTCCGGTCAGCTCCAGAAATGACTTTTCCATGACTCCAGGTATGTGATCCCGGCTGAGCCCGGGGATATCCTCTGTTTATGCTCAGGCAAAGACCTGCAGATTAGGCGGCCTGGTATTCACCTGATTAAAATGACCTTCTTGTGTAAACTAAGCTTGAGAGCAGTGCACACACACACTCACGCACACATACACAGGACCTTTTGGGATCTGGACGGCGTATGCACAATTCTGTCTATGTAATTAACACACACACACACACACACACACACACCGACACATGGAGAGCAATGTGTGTTCATACTGCGGTGAGGCCAAATCACCATGGAGATTAAGAAGTAAAGCCTTATGGAAGAATCAGTGGTACTAATAAAACTATTAGCCACTCTAGTTTTCAACACAAAGCAAAGAGAGCAGTGTGCCTTTGTCTGGAGCACCAGTGCACCAGTTCTTTGTCTGCAGTATAGATCTTTGTGTGTGTGCGCGTGTGTGCACAGTTGTTAAGGCCAGGTGAAAGGATTAAACAGTGATAGGTCAAGGCTCAGGGCCAGTACACTCATTTCTTTTGGGATACTCCATCAATCATGTGTCTCCTCCTCATCTCTGCTTGTTCTCAGGTTGCCTTTTGTCTTCACCATACTCCAACATTCCTATTTTGCTACAGTATGTCTGTCTTTTACTTTCTATCACATCTCCCCCTGTTGCTGTTTTTTCTCTCTTCCCTCTCCCCGTTGTCCTCTTTATGACTGTTTTTATGTGCTGAGGTCAAGTAGCGTGAATACACAAATTTCAGCCACGATTAGAATATAAAACTAAAATTCACCATCTGCCTGCTTTCAACTGTAACGTGCTTTTCAGGTTCGTGTGTGTGTGTGTGTGTGTGTGTGTGTGTGTATGCAGAACTGAACTGTATCCTGTGGTTGGTATATCATCGCTGACAGCTGTAATGTTATAATGCAGCTTCTTCCATGAGAGCAGCTGGTACTTGTACCTGTGGTCTCCCTTATCCCCCTTGTGGTTGTAAATCCTTGCTAGTTGGAACTTCACTAGCTGTTAGTATCTACTTGTAGCAGGATATTTGTTGTACAGATACAGTCATGGCATGAATGAATATAGTTCTGACAATTTCATGAATTATTCCAACCTCAAACTTACATTTAAGTGTTTTCACCATCTTGCTCCACCCATTTCCAGTACTTTAATAACTAGACTTGAAATAGTTTATAACAGCCCACGTTTAGATCATGAGTCAAGAAAGTGTAGCTAATAGTTACAGTAGCTCCATCATACAAAAATCCTCTGGAAAATATCACCATACTATACATGGGGGGAAAAGACAGATGGCCCCGATAAACAGTTTTCTTGGTCTCATATCTGTCTCTGACTTGAAAGACTTTAAACATTACACAGTTTGGCTAAATCAGACAGGCCTTTCGCCAAGGGAAGAAAGAAAACATTTGATAATTAGACTTGCAGCCAAAATGCAGAGAGGTCTAGAAGTAAGATGGAAATATGCAGCAATTAAATATTTTACTCCACATTGATCTCTTCTGGCACTTGTTGGAATGGATGTTTTTTTAAAAGGTTATCAGTGGTTAGCTCAGAGGTTAGAGGGGGATATTTTCTGGATCATAAAACTTATTCCATTCACTTTGTTGACTTTGTTTAAACATACATACAATCTTACTGGAACTCTAAAAATAGGTTGAACTTTCCCCGTGCTGATCTGACTCTTGTTGATAGTAACACAGCTTTAAAAAATACTACATTTGGTTCATGGTTTTTAAAGGTCAGCATAGCCTAAACTTTGATTCCAAGTTAAACACAAACACCAAAATTGGAGTAATAGGATTAGCACATGACTGCAACAATATACAGGCTTTCCCTGGTGGGGCACACCAGTATGGAGTACAGCTCCCCTCCATTTGTGACTGTGTATCAGTTATCTTACCCTCATACAAAACCTCACAACAGGTAGTCGGGAGTGCAAAACTGACTCCACATCAAAGTCGCTGCAAGGACACCCCCAACCTTGAGTCTGAATTGAGCAGGTCTGCAGGTCTGTAAGCATGACCCTGTGTAAATGTTGGTAGTATAGATCCACCAGCCACTTTGACCAATAATCCACTGCTGTTTTATGTTTTTTTTTTTAATAGAATTAATGTGATATTTAATTCTGGAATTATATCAGAGATAAAATTGGTTACATTTGAGGGGAAAAAAAGAAAAGGAGAAAACCTGTTGCCAGTTTATGGAACAGTTGGTTCTCTTGGTCAGACGCTGTGCTGCAGAGTGGGAATGTCAAGACAAAGACTACCAGTAGAGAAGGAATGCTGGTGTCCTGCTGAGCTAATCCTGGCTGGAAGAAAGGAGAAATGTGGAAAGCAAGGGAGAGAGGGAGGAGACGAAAAGATGGCAAAGGAAGGTCTCAGGGTCTGGGCAGAAATGGAAAGGCTTGCTTGAGAAAAAATCCTCTTCCCATTCATTTCTTTCTCTCTAACTTTCACCTGCTTTCTCTCCATGGCTCTAGGGTGTTCTCTTTTTCGCTGGTGGTCCAACTGGTCTCTGTTCAGTTATCGAGGCATTTGGAGTTAATGAGACAGCTGTACTGTTTGAGAGGTGAAGTCCTTTAGATCAGCTTTTTTCAGTCTGCATGGCCCAGCGCTCTCTTGTCTTTTTAGTCCTAAGGGGAGTGAGTAATGCCATTTTCACCCTCAAGGGCCATTTATACTGAAACAAACACCTACCTCAGCCTGCTTTGTTTGTGTCTGGATGGGTGATTTTAGATTACATTGGACATTTTCAGCAAATTAAATCGGTAAGAATTCCCTGTTCAGATTGTGCCGAGAATCTTAAATCATGTCCATATCTCAGAGGCATTCATGATTTTTTTTTTTATTTCTGGGTTGAAGCATCTATTCCTTCTCTGGAAATCTTTACATGCCCATGTGTAAAAAAGTCAAACATGTAAGGATTGTATGAATCTGTTTGTAAGACAGTTGCGCTGCTTGGTTAGCGAGCGTGCGTGAGCAGTTATGTTTTCAATCCAGGCATGAGAAGAGACAGAGAGAGTCTGAGCCTTTTGATTTAAAGCAGATCTTCAAAGCCTCTGTATGAATGCTAGAGGAGGGCTGCAACATCAGATTGACCCCCCAGATAGGAACCAGACCACGGAGTGCTAAGGGAACATGGACTTAAGATAACCCAGAAAACAATGGCAAGCAAAAACTGAACATGTTCAAAAGGTGATGCAAATAGAGGATCTGATAAGACCTAGAAAAAGAGAAATATTAGTGTCTGTCTGTTGTCTGTTCATGTTTACCCCATAATAAATATATTGAAACCCAATGAGCACCATCTTACAGATATTGTGTTCTTACACATCTACCCACTCCACTTTCTAGGAGAAGCCAGCATGTTGCCTCACTGGCTGAATCCAAACCATTTCCTGTCCCAACTTCCTGCACCAGGCCTCCTGGTTTTGTCCTGTCTGGTCCAAGCTTGAAGCAATTACAAGCGGCTCGGGGGAAATCACCTCCCTCCGCTATATGCTCTGGCTCATTTTTCACAACACCGCCAACTCTTTTAAAGTGTTGACAGAGACATTAAACACAAAGGCCTCTGTCACTGACGCAAGGTTTAAGGATGAAGGCAAGTTCATATTGGCTTAAAAAACTTTTTAAAGAGAAGATGGAGATATTCAATTTAGGGGAAAGTGACATCAACAAGAACTTAGGCATCTTTTAACCATCTTTTAAAAGGGAGAACAAGAAAATAAATGGTAATGTTGAGACCAGAAATGTTGTTTTTGGCCACTGTTTATCATCATAAAAACATATTTTAACAATAATGGCATCAAATACTTGTTGGGATAAGCTCTCAGCATCCTTTTGGACAACATTTTTACTGCATGTTTTGTTGTGAAATACATATAGTTTATTCCTGTGTGCCAAAACAATAAAGACAGTAACTATCTGCTGATTTATCGCTCACTTTTGACTGCAAGTACAGGAGTTTAAAAGGATAAACTGAGAGGAGAAAGTAGAAAAATGTGATTCATGGACATTCGAATGTTTGTTGTGGTGACTGGTCCAGACGGAAATCCACAGCGGATGGAAACTGAAGACAGGATTTTTATGATCCTGCCACTTTTCACTCCTCACAACCCATCTCACACAAAACAGAGGTCAGCATTTCCTTATACCCACTGTCTCTGCTTTTCTTCCTTCTCTTTTCGGCCTGTCTTTTTTGATTTCTGCCTTTCTTACCATTTCTCCCTCTGCCTTTTGGCTCAGGAAATTGATCTTACTCAAATCCAGAAGGGCAGATGATTTAAAGCCCTCTCACCACTTCAGGCCAAAACCTTGTTTAATGTCTTGTTCTCGCTTATCTGTAGGCAGGAGTGAGGTAGAGTGTATTGTTCATTATTTCCATGATTTGAAAAGGAAGTGCAGTTAGTCATCGCAACATCTTGCTATGGTTTTGTCTTTGAGTGTGACATTAGTGCAGCTCTAGATGTATAAGAATTGGATGGATCTCTTGATGAAGCACAAATCACAACAGGAGAAAATATAATATCAGGAAAAAGAGGTGAAGAGAAGAAGGAGGACGGGGGCTGTTAGGGGTTGGGGAAAAGCTAGTGAGACACGGATTTCATTAGAGGTCCCTGTGTGAACGGTCCTCCTCCAGGAGAGAGGCCATTGTTCTGCTCTCTGCCCCCAGCTCAGAGCTCCTGCCATAGGCAAGACTTGTTAGGGAGACAGCCTCCTGTAGAGGAGGCTGGACAAGGGTTATCAAAGGACAAAGGAGCCTTTTGGTGTGCTGACAAGCAGACAAGTCAGACGCTGCTGTGTGTGCGTCTGTGTGTGTGTGTGTGCGAGAGAGTGAGAGGGGGGTTTCTGTAGTATGTGGTCATGTGTGTGTTTGTGCTCGAGCACAGAAATCCTTCTTTTTCATGTTTTTATGTGTTTGTTCACAGCAGTTGGGTCAGTGTGAATAGAGGACTGTTGATGGACAGTGGGGTTGATCAGCTCCCAGGAGACAGACATCCTGTGTGTGTGTGCATGAGAGAGAGAGAAAGAGAGAGAGACATGTGATGGAGCATTGATCATAGCTGGGGTGTGAGAAGAAATTACACAGCAAATACGCTTTGTAGGAAATATGATTGTGACTTGATTATGTTTTCTCTAAATATAATGAGGATACACTGTTTTTAATGCAATTAATGTATTGGTAAGTTGCAAATATACTGATACTGAACATGAGTTGCAGACAATATTTTTGTTTTCTGTCAAAATATTTGATCTTTCAGTACAATATCAACATTGTATTAAACCCAACCACAGACAGGACTGTGGATGTAAACTCCAGTCTCTGGTGTGACATCCACCCCAGCCACCATCTTGTGAATCTACGACCGTTAATAAATGTGCTGCATTAAAAGAGTTGCCTCTGAACATAATCCAGCCAGCAATCATGTTTCTTACAAAATGTATTTGCTGTTGCAGTTAAGTTGTATATAAATGTAATATCTAGGAGACAGGGTTGGATCAGGATAACAGAAGGAAATGTTAGAGCAGACCTTTGTTTATTCCACTAGCAGCCTGAATAAACCGACTGATCTTCCAAACAGCAACAATAAGTTAAAATCCCACATCTGCTGACATGTTTATTGTAGGATTTTACTCTGTACACAGTTGCCTAACTTTTTTCCTTTTGCAGTGAGAACAGAGGCACAGATGTAACCTGTCAATGTCAATATGACCTGTTGTGACAAAAGATGATTGTAATGAACAGAATTTTTGCTGGACCAGTATGAGACTCTTTGGGGTGGTTGGACTTTTAAAACCACCTTAAGGATACTGTAGTGGCTTATCATCAGATGGATTTCGTGGTAAATGTACAGTAGATACCAAAATAAACTTGACTGTTTAAGTTACTTTGAATTATTTATATTTGTATTTTTATGAAAGATTAATGAATTTTTGTCTTATTGTCTTATGTCTTACATGTGAGGTGAAATTTAGGTCCCAATGGAAAGTCTTATCAATTGAAGAACCACTGTAGTAGTGTACAGAGTCCTTATCACCATCTTCATCTCTCTGCCGCCGGGTGTTTCGAGGAGCTCGGCTTGTCAAATAAAGGCTTCAGTCTTGGGAGATTAGTTATTAAAACCAACAGGGAGCATTCCCAATTCACAGGCTTCTCTTACTCCTTGTACCCCCCTCCTCTGCACACACAGATACACACCACAGATACACCTACCCCAAATCTTTCTCAGCATTAACTTTCCTGTATTTTGTCTAAATTTTATTCCTGCCTCACCTCTGTTCAGACATTTTTTCTCTTTTTGCATTTCTGTAACAAAGACACATATTCATATTTCGCTTGCCAGAACCGAGACTCAGCAGGGTAACATGAATGCCGTCTTCCAAATACTTGCTCATCCTCTTCCTCTTCCTCCCATATTCCTCATCCCACTGCTATTTGGATCCCACCGCTCTGCAGATCTATGTCCAGTGGCCTGACCGAGCCAAACTCGAGCACATTCCAGGAAGTGAACTGACTCTTAGTAATCTCATTTGTTTTTAATTACATGAGAGCAATATTCTTTTAATTGATTTGTGGGTTATGTAAACACTGAGAACATTTTTTCCTGCCTGTGTGCAGCTCATTTTAGAGCGTGCTCTTTGCCTGCTGCTGTGTGGTGTGGTATGTGCTTCCAAATACAAAATGGAGTTAAGTGTTTGTGTATGTTCTAGCATTTATGTAAAGTTTGCAGCATTTTTGGGAAAGGACAGCACAGATTACGTAACTAGACAGTCCAAGTTATTGGCACATAATTGTCTGCTGTGTTTTGTCTGTGATATGTATTTCAGTGTGTTCTACATTCATGTTGCCTCACTGTCCCTTTGATTTACTTTTGAATGTTGCACAATGGAGTTTTGTGGCCTTTGATGCTGTTGTAAAACAGTATTGTTTGGTATTTCCAAGCAGAACAAATTATTACACACACTAAAGCATTCCTGTGTCATTTTGTGTTTGTAACATAAAAGATAAGATAAGATCTTGGCTCTTAAAATTTTCCATGTTTTCCCCTTTTAAAGGTTTATTTATCAGAAAGTCTGGTATTTGTACTAAACATCTGCATTAAAGAGTATGTGACAGTAATGGGATTATATATGATAATCACTGGTCAAACCCATAATATGACTGGCACACAATATGTGCCCTAATCCACAAAGCCTTCATTTGCTCTGGTGTCGTTTATTAAAGCCTCAGTGCCTCCAGCCGTGGCAGCCTTCAGTACTGGATGCTGGGGCACCTTGATGGATTTGGTATGTTATTGGGGGAGACATGGGGTGTTAACCAACCCCCCACCCCCCGCCATTGCGTGTGTGTACGTCCACATGTGTATATGCATTAAAGGCTGTGAGTTCACCCTGCCATATTTCACACTCAGTGCTGTGAAATGGAGCCATTTCTTGGTGACTGTCCAGAAAGACCCGACTGCTTTCAGGAAGCATTTGTTCCCATAATCGATTTAGTTTGTTTCCGTACTTATCATGATGAACACTTACATTTTAATGTCACCATCAGGTCCCATATGCCTTCTCTAATCCATTATAGACCACTTCAATGTGTGACTCAACATAACTATTTTTCATCATGAGCACAATGTTTTATTCTTGTCCTCATCCTTCTTTCACCAGGTTTTTCTTCCACATTATTGTATTATAGTTTGTGTTGTGTTGTTTGTGTTTGTTAGTGATGAATTTAGTCAATGAATAACCACAGAGGAAATAACTTGCTCATTTGATGAAGATTAACATTGCAGAGGAACAAAAGTAGTATAAAAAGTGGATAATCTTAAGTGCTGGGGCACCTTGATGGAAAATCTGTCAGCCCACCCGGACCTCTAGGGACATCTGGTATTGGAGTCACTGGTGCTGTGAGGGTCAGTTACCAGCATGGTGGACTACCCACAATGCAGCAAGTCTTGGCATTAAATCTGATGCCCTATCAGCTGCATCAGCAGTGATTCTGATTAAGCATGGTACTGACATGTGGGTGGGCAACATGGCTGCTGTTTGGCTCCTCAGTTTTTTTTCAGTAGTAGAATGAAAAAAATAAAAAAATCAAAGCCAGCCATGAGAGTATTTGGAGGTTGCGGGTTTGGTTAAGAGCGCTGTATGTTTGCAGATGTTCAGTTCGAGGGTGAACGCCTGTCATGATGCGTGCTGAACTTGAAGCAGAGGTTAAAATCCTTCCTCTAGTGAATTTACTAGATATCATTCTCCCAACCTTCAGGAAGTAATGCAGTCATCCACAGAGGCATATGCACTTATTTAAATATACAAATAACATGTCTTCCCTTGAAAGAACATCAATAATGTCACTGAATACTAATATGCTCCTCTTTAACAGAAAATATACATAATCCTCTAGTGACAGTTTGATGGCTGTAATGTCGTATTATATTCCTCATGGGACAAAAGGCACAGAGAGAAACTTTTTTTCTGAGAGTGAATGAAACAAAAAGGACCACCCATAGTCTTCAAATAAACACACACTCTGTCTGTCTCAGCTACTCATATGGGACCATGCAAAGGATTTTCTCTTTTGGCATGAATGTACACACACACTCACACTGTGGCACTGATTTAGACAAGCATACACACACTGATAAGGGAGGTGATGTCTGGGTGTGTACACACAGACACATGCATTATGTCGGTTCACACATACACGATACTTGACACCTAAATACAACATTATGCACTCAAACATGCAACCCCATATACATATTGTTCTGTATTTGCCAATCAGCTGACTGCTGATTCACAGTGACTGCTTTGCTCACCTACTGTTGGCAGACAGTAAGTGCCAAGCGCACACTGCTGCGGCATGACCGTACATGCAGACATTTGACGTGTTGTTTGCAGTGCATTTCAGCTGCGAAGCATTCAACCATTACTAAATTTAACTTGGATCTATAAAACAACAAGCTGTTTTGCTCGAGGGTGGGCCACAATTGGCTAGTCGCATCGCTGCAAAGCAACACAAAAAAAGAAGGAGAAAAAAAATAGTATGTGTCAGAGCTTCATAAAGCAATGCTCCATGATAAATGTGCATATGTGTACTTAATGGGAATCAACAAAGTTAGATTTTTATAGTATTATTTTTATAGAGTAGTGCTGCAACCAGTGATTATTGTCATCAGTTAATTAACGATTATTTTTTAGATCAGTTGAGTAGAGGTTTTTCTGTAAAATACCAGAAAATAATGAAATATGTCTGTAATCATTTATCAGAGCCCAAAGTTACATGCTCACATGGCTTTTTTTGTTCAAACAAAAAATCCAAATCAATTTAGTTTGCTATCATAAATGATCAAGAAATACAACAAATCCTTACACTGGAGAATCTGAAACCACTGAATGATTGACATTTTAAATGAGAATGAAATTGAATAAGGGCTGGACTGCTGAGACTGGACTTTATTTACAAGAACACTTGTAATGCCAGAGAGGCTTCTCTCCTCTGCTCTGCTCACTGATATCCCTTCTGTCTCCTTCATTTTTTTTTGTTCTGCTTTATTTTCTCTGTCTCCTCCTGTTTCTGTGGCCTCAGCCATTAGAGATTTGCGTTTTAGCAGTTCAAGTGGAGCTGTCACATCATGCTGAGGGGCAAGCAAACACAATACAGGAACATGTGGACTGCACATGAATATCAAGTCATAATACCTTATTATGTTTCTTCTTGCCTTCAGATTTCTCTCTCACTGTCTCCCTCTCACCCACTTGCCCTCTTCTTCGTCTTTGTTCCAGGGCCCTTTGAGGGTGTTTTTCAAAACAGGCATTATTGACATCGAAGCTCTAATCAAATGCAGGCATTTCTGGCTAACTGAAACCATGAAAGGGGGGGGGTTGGCCTCAGTATTAAAAGGCATAACAAGATTTTCAACACAAGTTGGTCAAGTGTATTCCAAAGCCGTCACTGTTTTCAATTGTCGAGGCGTCATATTTGTGTTTTAGAAGGAAGTTATTCTCTCCATCATGCTGAGACGTGCAGTGAGAGAAATGACAAATGCACAGTAAGACAGGGTAGCAAATTTATTTTTAAATTACCGAAACTTTCTTACTTTGCAGGTGTTTCATATGATTTTTTTTTTTATCATAAAGAAATAACACTGACCTCATACTGTGATTTCAGTCCCTGGCCTACATTTTTCCGGTCTTTTCTACATACCTTTACCCTTTTGGGAACTTGTTCAAAGTGTTGGTTTTAAGCAGCATTCAAAATGTTGCACCAGTCTCATTTATCCTCATCTGAAGTGAACAATGCAACCTTTTCTATATCAGATCCACTCCTCCAAATATTTTGCTGTTTTGTCCTCTGTATAAGTGTCCATTGCATTGCACAGTGTGTTATAGTAGCTTACAGAAAAGTTTTGGGACTGAGCTTTGCATTTAGTGGGCAGTATATTATAAAATGGCAATAAATTTGGCTAAATATACTCAGACCATTGGCTGAATAGTGTTTCTTTCTGCAGGGAGTGTGTCTGAAGGTGGTCAGCCATTTAGAGATGAGTCAAGTCACATTTAAATTGGATATGGGTATGTATTATATAGGCATATGGATACGTCTACCTGAATGCTGCTCATTTTTATCAAGCTTTTCTCTTTAATTAAAGACCAAATAAAGTTGGACTTCCTCTCTGTGTCAGCTTTCTTTCTCACAAACGGCAAGTGTCAGCTAGAAAGTGAGTGGGTGAACTTTGATTTATGTGTCGGGTGAGACTGAGAGAGACATGCTTGAACCAAAACATACATGAAGTATGTGTTTTCACAAATAAACTGCAACATGTAATGTGTGTCTCCTCATCCTACTGTTCTGGCGTCCAAGTGTTAGACTACAGCGTAGCCATAAGATGTAATAGGCGGTGTTTGGATTGGGTCATGACACTTTGAAGAAGCCCAGTCCTGAGACATTGGGTGGTAGACTCACCAAACTGTAGATTCAATCTTAGCTCTCTCTGTTTGGTTTCGCATCGTCTCACAGTTTATTGACATTGCTGTGCATGCCTTACACAGTGCAGTGTACAGCTGCACAGACACACACTCACACACACACTGCTGTTTTTGTTGGACTCTGGAGTCTGAGACCTGCGGTGTGTCACTGCAACCATGGGGAGAGAGAGAGAGAGACCAGGTGCATTGTGTCCCTGTATGTTTGTGTGGGAGCGAGAGAGAGATAGGCCCAACCTTGTGTATGTGTGTGTGATTTTCCCATATTCCCAGTCCTGTCTCAGTCAGAGAGCATACTGAGGTCTCCCATACAGACCAATCATTCTTTAACCTGCTCATTGGGCAGAGGTGTAGAAAATTAGACCAGTGTTAATTTGCCATCACAATATTCTGTTTTATGTCGCTCTCAACTTAGTCACAGAGGCACACACACATTTTCTCATGCACAGCAATCTTGGCTCTGTGTGGGGCAAAGGATTCTGCTGGACATTAGTCAGCGAGGAGGTGTGTTTTTATTGTTTCATCAGACTGAGTATGATGGAGAATAACAGATGGGAGGGAGGAATGTGATACAGGTCATGAGCTGGATTTGAAATCAGCATAGCATGAACACATGGGGAGCACCTTTGTCTGCTCGATTTAAACGAAGCCTCAACCTTTGCAGGAGAAAAGCAGCCTCGTTCACATAAACCACACATGACCACATTTACAAGCCACTTCAAAACGGTTCACATTCTCTGCGAATTAGACTCGTGCTTTTTACTGGTCTTACAAAGAAGTTGTTTTTAAACGGTGTGTTTTTTTTGTCCCTCCTTTTGGTTAAGAACTGCCCCCCAGCATTGAGATTATTATTGTGAGGGTATGTAATGGAAGTGAAAGTATGTTTTAGAAACCACACGTACACAAATTCCACGAGTACGTTCCCAAGCTGTGATTAAAAAACACAGCCCCTGTCCAAAAATGCACTTTTACTTTTCAGGCTTTGGGAAAGAAAGTAATGAGTGTGAGTGAGTTGTAGCTGTGCAGCGAGCTAAATGACAGGGTGGCAGTGCAGGATGACAGTGGGACGTTTGATAAATGGGATGTTAATGAGAGGAGAGCAGGACTAACGCTGGGGAACGAACCTCTAATACCATACTCACATGAGACCAGAGCTTCAAGAGAACTCCCCTGCCTATGGGAACTACAGCACAACACAACACAGCAGCAACAGAATAGCACAATTTACACATTTCATAAGGGAGGCAATTTTTTATTTGGACTAAATATACATATTTTTAAGGGCTTTTACACCTGTTATCCTTTATTGATTTCCCTTATCAAGTCTATTATTATGCCTTAAGATGAAGATTGCAAAAGGACACAGCAAAATAATATTTCATACATTCAATAGGGCTGTAACGATTCTGAAACTGAGACCATAACTGACTGATTAAACGTATGACATGGATTGTGTCAGAGCAAGTACAGGGTGTACTGTAAATAAAATTATTGGGCACAATAAAGCTACAAAAACACATCCTCAGGCCAGGATTTGTTGATTGAACAGGATAAGAAAGGCCACTAGAAGAAGGTGATGTGTTCACATTTGTGGCATTACCTTGACGTTGACTGTAGTTAAATGGTATTTTATGATACATAGAACATTGAGGCATCCTGGTGGCATTTAAGACTCTGACCATGTAATCGCAACATCCCTTTGTTGTTGGGCCTCTGCTGCATGTTATCCCCACTCTCTCCCCTTGATGTTTTTGTCATCTCACTACTCTAAACTATCCAAAGTCAGAAAATGCCATAAACACTGGACTTGGAGAAAAAGCCTCTGTCTAGCCTTTTATTCTAAATACAAGCAAGAATTGTCTCAGTAAATTTGGTAATATCAAACAGTACGTGCCTCTGTAGACTGCCCCTTTGATTTTATAAGCTCTCTTTTTAAAAGCGTATAGATGAATGATTGTATTAAATGTTGTTTCTGAAACTATTGGTTTGGGAGCCACACTTGGCCACAGGCCTACCTGTTTTTGGGTCCCCTTTCTCACATGACAAGCACAGAAATATGCTTTCAGGGTTCTGGATCGAAGGCAAGAGACTAAGTGTCTCCTCTTGGTCTCAGGCTGAAAAAAATTTAACAGCCCTCATATTAAAGGATAAAAACTGTTTTTCAGTATGGTGAGAACCTGGCTGGGACTCAACAGTACTAACCACATTTTGATAGAACTGCTCATTCTCTCTCTCTCTCTCTCTTAAATACTGTTTAAGGACTAATTTGGAGGGTACTATTTCTATTAAGACAGAAGCTATGTTTATGATTTGAATAAAAGATGCATACCTTTGCTGTGCTCTGCTTTTCAAGTTAAAGCTTAATAATATATTCAATTCTGATTGTGTTTTGAATCTGATTTCAAGATCAGTCTCTGAAAAACATCAATTTTATGAGACAGTGTGTTGTTGATTTCACCACCACACCGCTAAAGATTTTTTAAAATCTTATTTCTGTAGTTTTTGCAGAGTTTGTCAGCATATTTCTTAATCTTAAATTCATTCCAGAGATCCTTTACTCCATTAAAAGTGGATTTATATTATAAAAGTCTCATTCTGTGTTACCTGCACCATCTACCTATTCTCCTGTGTGTCTTATGTAACCACAGAGGCCCCTGTAGTGGACTGTAGGTCACCCTCACAATCCACCAGTTCACCCCTCCTCTCATTTTTCCAGTTCCCCAATAAATAGCATAAATAAAGACCTTTGGCGATAGTTTCTGGAACCAGTTCATCTCGTTATAATATATGAAATCGTAAACTGTAGGCCCGTGATCAGTTTTGTGTATTCGTCTGTGCAATGGAAAATAACACAGTCCCAAAATACAGTCTCAAAGGCCTTAATAGGTTCCATATCTCTGTTTTTATGGGAGTTGCTCCGCGTGGCACAGAACAGCACAGATGTTCAGCGCAGAACAGAAGGGAGGCCTGTAGAAGCGCAGGATGGTCGTCTGTATGTTTTCATGCTGTTTGCGGTGGCAGCGTTGACAGGGGTGTCATCTGTCCTCACACCCCTCGGAGGCCTCCTGCCTGTTGGTCACAAACGTGTTCGATGTCCAACAGAAGCCCCATAAAGAGCTCACAACCGCTATCTGTCAGCAAAAATGTCTATTAAAAGCCAGTCTAAATTGTTACTGTGCCGCAGAAATCTTGTAAGTTGGAAAAATCTGTGATTAAACTGCAGAAATGGCTGTGTGTTCGATTTATCATTTCCTGGAAAGAATTCATGGAAATATGGAATGGAGGAGTCCAAAAAGTGAAAAGTAAAAACATGGTTGCGCTAGTATCAATATTAGAGCCCATTAATGACATCCTAGACTCAATATTAAAACACATTAAGATCTAATCCTGCTTTATACCCTCTTTTTTAAATGCACCACATCAACCACTGCATAGATCAAGAGTGGTGTTTTACCTGCCTGCTGACACCTCCTGTGATAGATTTAAGGAACAGGATAAACTTGCATTGACAGACAGCTAAAGTAGGGGCAAGGCAAACGGACGATATTTGTCCTCTCATTTTGTGGCCTGGACCTTGTATTTGCATGTCATTACTGACCCTACACTCCACAAAGTGTTCATTCATGCCCGCTGTCTCTCTCTGCACTGCACTGTTACTTCCCTACACCGCTACCTTCCTTTAAGCCCTGACTCCAAAAACCACCAGGCCCAAAGGCAATTAGCTTTTTAACTTATCCACTTGTTTTCCATGGGAATAGATTATGACAATTTCCTGGCATAAATCACTGGAGACAAGTTATTATATTGGATTTTTTAGAAAATCTAGAAGGGTATTTTAAATGGGTCAAGGGCAGGAGAAGCAGCCACCGGACAGGATTGATATTCAAAACACTTGTGGATCTGTACACTGTTGGCAGATGATGGATTGAGTTGGACGGGTCCTGGGTTTCTTGTCTAATTGCTTTGCCAGCCCCAGAGACAGTTAGTCCCCAAAGCCCAGAAGCCTCTCAAACCACGGCCTCCACCCATGCATCCATTTATTCACTCTCTTATCAAGTCTCCCCCTCTTTCTCCAACCAAGTTTGTGTCCTTCATTGACTCTTGTCTCCCTCTCTCCCTCCCTGTGTTAATGGTGTATGTGACAGCTGTCATTAATGAGTCTAAATCTGGCATTGGGGCTGGGCCTTCTCAACAACTGGCTGTTGGTGGGGAGAGTGAAAGTAAGAGTATCTAGTTAGTATGTCAGATTGAAAGTGCTGAAAACAGGCTGGCTCAGAAATAGTGCCCTGTATGAAACTCCAACCACTTCATACAAATACAAATAGGCTGAATACACACTCACACACGCCTATCAAGTGGTCGACAGCACTTGTGGATTGAGTTTGTTTGTGGGTTGGTGAAAAGACAGTGTTAAATGTGTGTGTGTGTGTGGTGTGTGTGCTCAGGCTTGCATGCTGACTTGCATCATGTGTGACCCACATTCCTCAATGGTTGGCTCATTCACACGCATTGCCATTTAGCAGAGTTAAAGGTTAGAACACATGCAATACTTCACCACTTCATGATGCATGAGTCAAACTAGCATCTCGAGAACTAAACATATAAGTAGTATACTAAGATACCAGCGGATTTTGATATATTTGGCCCTGCTTTCATAATTGCATGCTCTTTGTTGAGGGCCCACCCATGAGAAGCCAAATACACTCAGAGATATTATAAAGCCTCAGTACTTGAGCCAAAGAAGCTGCGTTGGAGATGAAGTCAGAAGTTGTGACATCAGACGTTTAATGCATTTAATCATTATCTGTTATATTAACTACTCCTGCTCTCAAATGGTAAACAGGGGACTATGTCTGTATTGTGTCAATGGTCATGCAGAAGGTGGGCCCTGAGGCAAGAAATATGGGAATAAGTAGCCTTGTTGTTCAGCATGACGTCAGCGAGTTAGCGTGGCCTCTGGGCGCTGAATGATGAGTGGGAGAAGACATGAAAGAGAAAAATTAGCTTTTGATGTCATCATGTTGAAGTAAATAGCTCAATTTATATTCATGTAATTGTCCTTTTTTTGCTTTTCTTTTGCCATATTCAGTAGAATCATAAGAAATTTGATGCTTGGATACAAAGTTGCACAACATTGCCATACACATTGGTGCTTTCACAAAACCAAACAGACTGAAATGCAGTAATATTCAGCACATACACTGGAATGAATAATGTTTTCAGTTTGTTGGTCTTGCATCCAATTCCCCTAACCATGCCTCTGTATTTCCTATCATCAATAGCTCAAAAATCATACAGGCAGGCAGCCGCTGCTTGGCCCCTCACAGGTCACGGACCAGTAGTGCTCAGGGACTAATGAGCTTTCAGTTACCCACCCCAGGGTCAGTACAGCAATCAATTGGAGTTCTCAACAAGCCAATCTGAGCTGGTGCCGGCCAATTAGAGAGCCTCATACATACACAGCTGCACACATGGAACATTCCACAGGCAGGTGGCAGGAGGAGGACTGTGTGCTGAACACGCCGTGTCTCGGTCAAGGCCAGCTGGGGCGGGTGGGTGGATGTGTCGGGGCTCGGCCTCGGGAGGAGTGGATAAAAGGCCGCAGTGTCTCACCTCCGCTCGGACCTTTTGCCCCTCGGCTACAGTGTGCTTTAAGCTCTGTGGCCGTGTCAGCTTTTTCCAAAACTGTGGCCGTAGAGTTCTTTAGTAGCTGTTACAGACCCCAGTGTGTGAAATGTACCAGGCTAAAATAGGCCAGCATGAGTTGTGTGCTATTTTAGCTTGCCCAGGTAAAGCTGCAATGTCTTCTTGTGTTTAAGTATTTTTACAGTTACCATTTCTAACCAAACCAAACCAGACTTTCTACCTTTTTTCCCCCTTTTACTTACAGTATGACTCGCTAAAACTGACTGGTTTTTGATCTTCTGGTTAGAGGTAATCAGCTGCTGCAGTTTATAACCTGGTTCCAGTTAGGTGTTAGGAGTACAGTCATCTCTAGGAGGAGCTAGTTGAGATTTATGTACATGCTCACTTGTTTTTGCCAGTTCCTTCTGTGATTTATAAATGTGTAAATATAAAGCTCAAAATGTCACAGATATTACAATGCGACAGCCCTGAACTCTCAGACGCATACCACGTCAGGACCAGGAGACATTATTATTGAATTAATCATGTTATCATCTGGTAACCTATGTTTTTTTTTTTTAAAATGCCAAGCTTTATATAATTCAACTGTATTTATTTATTGCTCTGCTGGAAAGTCAGTTGTGACTGTTAAAAATGTCTTTATTGAAGGTGCAGCTGTACACTTTTTCCAAGTCCATATCTTTGAAACATGAGCTATAGGCGGGTCGTAAATGTTTATTAAAGATGTGGGATCGTGTAATATCGGCAGTGTGATGTAATGCAACGTAAAACTGAAACCAGTCGGTCCAAAGTGGAGCCAACAGAGAAAATCACAATAGCGAGAGGTCCAGGTTGATTATTTAGCCACATTCAAAGGAAGACGTCTGGAAAAATAGACAGTAATTGTGGAATGAGTAGAATCACAGGAGAGACAAATGAAGTGAAACCTGCTAAATCACACATATCCTAAACACCCCCCATCCCCATTCCTCCCCCAGGTACAGTACATCCAGGCCTGCACTGTCATCCAAGAACTATCCATGACAGGCAGGCAGGTTTGAGTCAGGCACTCTACACCTCCCTTGGCATCTTTTTACCTGCTTATCTTGATGTGATGTCAAATCACCATTCGTCAACATGAACTCAAGACAGCGCTAGGCAGAACGCAGCCCACACATCATCTGGAGGGCGGAGGGGAACGGGGTGGATTATGGGTAATCAGAGCAGGCCTCAAGACGGAGACTGAGGATGAGCGGGAAAGGAATGTGGGAAGGAGGGAGGGAGGGAGAGATGAAAGGGAAAAAAAGAGAAAGGGCTGTCAGGGATAATGGAGTAGCAGCATTTATCAGTCTCTGCATCTACATGTGGGAAGAAGGGACAGAGAGGGAGGGAGGCATGGACTGAGAGATGGATTTAGGGAGAGAGGGGAGGGCACCTAATATGATGGGTGAGTGAACAAGGCAACACAGAGGTCAGGGTTCGCTCTGGTGAGGTTTTTCTCAGCTTTAACAAGCCAAAAAAACTGTGCACTCACATTATAGATTCGCTGCATCTCCTCTAGATGTGTTTGTTAAGGTGCTGTCAATGTTGAGGCTTGAGGGAAGGATTATTGTCATTATTAATGAACCAGTTGTTTTTTTTAAATTAATAGTTCGGTCTATTATGTTTGGCCCAACATATTGTACTCAGATTGCTTCTTTTTTCCCATTAAAAGTCCAAAAACCAAAGATATTCATTTCTGTCACATAAGAAAAACAGTAAGAAGTTGGAAACAGTGAATGTTTGACTGAAATGATTAATCAATGATCAGAATAGTTGCAGATTCCAGTGTAAGACCAAGTACACTTTCTATTATTTAACCGATTAATCAACTATCGACTAATTGACTAATTATCTTACCATTTCAGCTCTTATTTCCATGATTCATTGATTCATTTATCAGTTATTCTTTAATTCAAAATTACATGAAAAATGATGATCATAATTTTACAGAATCCGTGAGATGACATTGCTTGTTTTGTCCAACAAATAAAAATATTATTATTTACAAAGATATAAAATAAAGTAAAGCTGCAAATTATTACATTTGAGAAGCTGGAACAAGCAAATATTCACATTCCAGGATCAGTTTCCATAGATTTTGTTTCTCTCAATTTGATGCTTATATTGTGTTACCCAGGCAGTCACACCAACAGAGCAGATATGGCAGATGATGAATATTCATTGTATACACATCTTAAGTCCACCTGGAAGCATTCAATCTAAATGACCATAAAGGAAACACTAATATGGCTTCTGGCATCGCAAAACAAAGGGAGTGAGCGCAGGATGAGTACAGTAAAAGTTTGGGAGCAGAGGGATGAGATGATGATAGATCCCGGTGCTTTGAGAAAAGAGAGCCAGACACGCTGAGAGACGGTGAAGGAATGTGGATAAGCGAATGAGCAAAGGGAGTGAGGGATGCTGAGTGTGCCGGGGTGTGTTTTCCCAGACCTCTCGGTGTCCCCTCTGTTTGACCCTGTTTTATGACTCTTTTATAGCCCTTACTGTAGCCGTCCAGATTCTTCTTCTCCTGGGCTCTGCTCCCCTCGTCAACCCCAGCTCGGAGCCTCAGGCAGGGTCAGCTGGCCTTTAACACTGTGCTTCTCCCCCTCCTGATTCTGATTCACAGCAGATCAGATATGAACCCCCCCCTCTTTTCCTCCATTGTTTTAAGCAAGCACCTGAATGACACACACTTTCTCACACACTCATTCATCAAGGCTCGGGCCAGTAAATGTCAGTAAAAAGAGAGCAGGTGTTTCTCATATTTTGTGCATTAGTATAAATGAATTGTTCAGTTTGGACTTTTGTAATTAAAGACATTTTATAGTTAGCCTTTTTTGTGCAGTTGAATTTACCTCCTCATCCATTATCTGAAATGTTTTTGGCTTACAGAGTTGCAGCAGTGGAAAGCATTTAAATACACTCAAATACTCATTCAAGTACTGTACTTAAATCCAAATGTGAACCTCAATATTTTTACTACTTTTTACATTTCAGGGGGAAATATTGGTCTTTTCGGTCCACTACACTTTTTTGAGAGTGGTAGTTACCTGCAAAACATACATACAAAAATTATAAAATGTGATGCACAGTTAGACAACTTTTACTTGTAATAGACCACCTCGTGACTTGTTTCACATCTTTTCTACATTTACAATGAAAAAGCTACAGTTTGGGATGTATTTTGGGACATTATGTCTATATCAAACAATTGTCTTTCTCTACAAGGAGCGACATTTCATATACCAGTAATGAAGTTCCCCCACACTAAAGATAATTTATGAGCTTTTTCTTATACAGAAAACTCCTCAGCTCACAGTTAGACTAAGCGGACCTGGATCTGGAACAGTCAATGAACATACACCTCGCAGAGTTTTCTGCATTGATAAATTTAGGCACTCAAAGCCTTAATTTGATCCAATACAGACTGATGGACAGTCCAGCCCTGTATGTGTGTGTGTATGTGTCAGACTTTGAAAAGGCTCCACTCATATTTATCCCTGCCATTTTTCAGACTGTACAGAGAATTCCCAGCGCTCCAGACTAAGTTATAGCCCGCTCATTTTAGCCTCCTGGAGTCTGCTATAGTTACCAATCCAGGAACAGTCGCATTCCCAGGAGAGGATTACTAAAGTGCAATGACCTTACTGCGCCTGAAACTTACTCATTTTAGCAAGTTTGAAACAAGGTCCAGATATAGGAGGGTGTTCTCTCTAAGAAATCTTTGTGCACTGTACAGGAAAAGCTGTAAGCAGCAGCAAATAACCTCCACCACTGATACTGTATATAATTTTTTTTCCTCACAAGTCTATAACCTCTCCCCAGCGACCTTCATTGTGCAGAAACACCCAAAGCCAGGCAGTGCTGCTCTCAGATTTAACAAGGTGAAAAGTGGCGAGGAGGAAAAACCTTTTTCTCTCTAAAATTAGTTTCTGGAAAATATGGAGAGCGCATGTAGTAAATTATACTAACAAGGGGACGCCATCCTCTTATCCTGCCTTAAATCACTGCAGGCTGTGTGAGTACATCCTTAGTCCCGCTCTGTGAGCTGCGTGCAGACTTTCACCTCCGACAAACAGGAACTCTGGGAACGAACCAGCAAATAAATACATCTCAGCAGGGAGATAACTCACAGCAAACCAAACCAGTGAGAGGGAGGGGTGGGGGGGGGTGGGGGGCGCACAAGGACCTCCTCAGCCACACAAGTAAGTAGATGTGTGTGTGTACAGGAGTACATGTGGTTTACAGCAGTTCTGACATACTGGATATACTGTGGCATTCAGTGGCTCTTTACAATGTTTGATAGCCTGCTTTGAAACACAGCTCATTTTACACATACATGCAGCCTCTCCTCTAAGACTGTGTAATGTTACTACTACAGATTTTCATCATTGCAAATCACATTCAGCTTTTAATGGGTGCACAAATGCCACACTTTGATGCAGAAATTTGCAGTAATTGAAATAATGCAGTTGGGAAGTAAATTAACAAGTGAACAGGGGAGGCAGTGATGCACAAGACTTCAAAGGGATCGCTATGCTCAAGATTTAGGTCTACTTATTTCATTCATTTTGTGTAATTGGACTTCTTTAAAGTCTAACATGCTCCTTGTCCTGACACGTTAATTCTGTTATTTTCTGTATTTATCGTTTCTCTTTGCCGCTCTCTGACGCACTCAACCCCTAATCCTCTCTACCTCTCTATCTCTGAAGTCCTCCCCTCTGCCTCCATCTCTTCTACCCAGTGAACTGCCGCTGACCTCCGGGCTCATGTCAGTGATTAATGTCCCCCTCCTGTACAACTCCTCATCCCATTCAGAAAAAAGCAGAGTCTTAATGGAGATGGGGATGAGATGAGATTTAACAGCCAGTTTGCTGCACTTTAAAATCAACTTGAAATCATCCCATTCTGACCAGATATTGCAATGATGTTAAATCATCATTTGTTTTATTGAGTGACCTATTTAGAAGTTGGGATTCTGCATTATTCTGTATGAGTAATCACTTAAAAGATCCTTTTTTCCTGACCCGGAAAACTTGGTTTGAAATCTGAGGTGTTTCCCTATAACCTAGTCTAAGTGTCAGTCCTTAGACCTTAGAGGAGGGCATTCTTTTTCTCCTACCATAAAGAATACCAGACCACCTGTTGGCTAGACTTCACACACAGAGACAGATAGACTGCCTGTATGTAGACATGCATATACACATTAACACAGACAGACAGATACAGCAACAGTGTGTCTATCACGATTCTATTACCTCAAAATCTAAGAACATTGAATAAAGATTCACTTCAGCATCTGTGTCTAAGAAGAGACTAATGCAGTTTTGTTTAATGAAAGTCTGCACAATGAACCACAAGTGACCATCATTTCCACTCCTAAAGCACAATTTACTCCTCTTTACATGACATTTATGTACAATAAATAAATGCATGAAGTATTTTTTTAAAGCAATATCATTGGTTTGAATCAACTAGGCATTTCTTTTAATAGAAGGGCCACCATTAGATACAAAAAGTGCACTCTGTTTCTGTCTGAAACACAGCATCTACATTAAACAGGATGTCTCTAGACATGATGCTGATCTCTCCAATGGTAGTAATCACTAATGACAATAATTGCCTCGACCAGATGTTTGGCTGTTCATTTTGCTAATTTCCTACCCGCACTCCTACTCCCTGATCAATACAATTACAGTTACAATATTTTACATATTACATGGAAGGTGACAGAAAATTTTGTGTATTAATCTCAAAATGATTTATTTTGACAGCTGTCACCTGTACTACTTTCCAAGCCAAGGTCTATGAAAGTGTGCAAAAACCCTTTTGCTTTGCTGTAATTCTTTTGGCCCCGCTAATATCCCTAGCTCTCACTGGTGGGACAAGATGCTTCAGGCCCCCCACAGCAGACACTCTACGAGGAAGTTTTTGACAATTTGTCCCCCTGACCCCGGCTAACCTGCAGTGACAGGCTTTACAAGGCTGGAGGGCTCTGATCTTTCACTTTGGTCAGACTGTTGCATCCACCCCCCCCCCCAGGCTCCAGGTCACAGCAAGTGAAGAGCAGGTTGCTGAGTTTGTGAACAAGGCTTCCAGGCCTGAGGGGAGACGGTCTGGCTGTTGGGACTGACATCTCCTGAGGGAGAAGACGAAGATAAAGACAAAATAGATGAGAGCAGATTTAGAGGAGATGTGGGAAGCAGAGGGGTCACCTTAAAGGTGATAACAGACAATAATGAACAGTAAATGAAGCTCTTTGTTATTGTGCAGGGACCCGGTCCATATAGAATTTCAGGCACTGTCTTCTAAAAAAACATGCCCATAGGTTGTCTGTGCAAGTAGCTTATTATTAGATCTAGTTACATTTTATTGTTAGGTAACCTCTAGTGGCCATAGTAATTATGACGAGAGCAAAGCAAGAAGTCAGGTGACTCATACAGAGCAGACTTTGACACAGGATATTACCGTTTGTTCCCCGCTTGAGACCAATAATCATTATTACGTCTTTTGACTGTGACTGTTACATAAGATTAACCACGTGTTTATGAGTGTAACCATGACAACAAAGGTATAGTGGGCCTGCTGCCATAGGGGTGCAATTTAAGAGGACACAGAGGTTAGGGACAAACTATATACTGTATATGGTTGCTGCGGTTGGAGGACTTATTTTAATGTTTTAAGGGAGGTTGTATGCAAGGTGGTAGTGCTGAAACAATCCAACAAGCCAGGGAATCATTGAGTTTAACAGAAGTGTTGTTCTCCTCCTGTATCACACTGCAACATCACAAGTGTTAATATTATTTATTTTTTGCAATTTTATGTCTTTATAAACTTGATTTAATTAAGTTGATGATGGGAAATTGTCAGAATTTTTCAGATGATAAATTAATCAGTCAATCTATCAAATAACAGATTAATTCAACATCTACAGTTAAATCTACAGTTTCAGCTGCCTTGAACTGTTCTCCTCATCATTCCACCTACTGCACTGTACATGCGTGTGTGCCAGAAAAAAAAGATAAACCCAGCTGTCTTGGAGATGCATCTAAATGTAATAGCCATGTCAGTTCAGCCATGATTTCCCCAGGTGCACTGGACAAAAACCACTTAATCAGCTTATGGCCACAAGTGATTTAAATTGAGTATTTGTGCAGCTGCTCAACTTGAAGTTTAACCAGAAGGTTTTACAGTGCAGAGTGAGCGTACATGGGGTTTTACAGTGTAATGGAGGCAGAGCAGGACTCTGAAGGTGAACAAGACTAATTTGCTCTCAGAGGGAGGGGGTTGTCAAATCATGCATGCACACACACACACGCACACACTGTATCGACATGCAGTAGGCACACGGTGACAAATTAGCATTATTGTAAGCATGTGGACTCTCACGCACATACAACCACACTTGCACACATCGCCTCCACCTCCATCCCTCACTCCCTCCATCTTTCTGTGTCTGTCACCACCAGAGGATTATACAGCGGGATACCTTACACCGCTGTAGCAAAAAAATGTAGCCTGGAAAAGCTCTGCTCTAAGCGAAAATGCAACCATTCATCTCCCTCCATCTCTCTGCTCCCTTGTTACTCCCTCACTCTTTCTTTTCCACCTTCTTTTTGTTTCTCCACACTTTTCCCCGTCTCAGGTTTTCTCAGGAGCGCCACAGATGGAGTAGCACTGCAGCAGAAAACTCTATCCCTTTGTTGTGCTTTCCTATTCAGTTACGTGGGCTTTTGGGAATTCTGAAGTTTAGATTAGCGCGGTTTCACTGCAATAATTATGTCAATGTTGGGCTGTGGTTAAGTGATAATGCAAGAGGGGATTATACTAAAAAAGGAGCATAATTATTGTCCTTTTCACAAGATGATTTTGTTTACTGTAAACCATGGCGGTCAGCTTCTTGGAGCAGCAGGAAACACACATTGCCAACACACAGTATTGTTAGAAAAGTGTAAACAGTGAACTTCAAGCATAATGTAGCCCTGGGCTTTTTGTAATAATCATTGGGGGAGAGAAATAGGGAAAGCCACTTTGGAATCTATTACCTGACTTCATATTTTGCTTGAAAATTGATACTGAATGACAAAGTTACCTTTTTTATTATTGTGCAAATACATTTTATAATATATCAGCACAAAAATAATATATAACTAAGTTTGTTGGAGAAATCTTAAATTAAAATGTGGGTGATTATGTTTCCTCTGAGCAGTTAATACCTTTTCTCCAAATGTAAAGTGTTACTATTTACTCAGATTACTTTTTGTAAAGTAATCTGAGTACTAGTACACTAGAGGTGAGTGTGTTCTGTTAAGCCCAGAGGAAATTTTTCCTTTCTGACTTCCCAAGAAACATCTGCAACATCTAAAATCTCAAACACCCTGCATGATAACTGGCATGCGTTCCTCGCCCAAGGCGACAAAAGAGCTTCCAGTTTCCTTATGTTTTGTTATGAGTGCTGTGACGTGGTCTTCACCTCCCACTCACTGAACTCAGCCTATTTAAAACCTGGGGGGTGGATTTGTATATTGCCTAGATAATCTGTGAAATCTGTCTCAGAGCAGTAAATCAGAGGTGTGTGTGTGTGTGTGTGTGTGTGTGTGTGTGTGTGTGTGTGTGTGTGTGTGTGTTAGTGCGAAATCATATCCGACCCTGAGGTGCCATCTGAGAGGCATAACAGACAAGTCCCTGCATATATCCCTCCCCTGGCTTTCACACAAACATAAACACACACAGAAAGCGTTCCTCTACATCTTCCTCTTCTTCATAGTGCTGGACACACACAGCTGGGAGCAGGACAGTGGCAAAATAAATGCTTAGAGAAACACAGTGGAAGAAACACTGATTGATTGGTTTCCAGCATACAGTGTGTGTGTGTGTGTGTGTGTGTGTGTGTGTCTTTGCATCTTGAACATGAGAAGTGTGTTTTTTCTTCTTCTTTTCTGACTGAAAC